>NC_079194.1:19433937-19531437 GCF_029499605.1 Hyla sarda | reverse complement strand
TCCTCCACTCAGGGGAAAATGCAGCATTATGAGTTTTCAGAAACTCTCTACTGAGAGGGAAACATGGGTTATGAATATTTGCATTTTACCAAGCTCTGGTTAAGCCGCAGACGGGCTTCTTCAATAACACATTAAAGTCATTTATTTACATCCTGTCAAAATACCTTAGAGGGCAAAGAACTGTAACCAGACGGGTGATATAACAATATCTCAGCAAGGAATCACCAGCCGCGTGTGAAGAGAGGCTTTGATCAATGTACTTCCAAGAAAAGTACTGCTCAAAACCGAATAAATATGTCACGTCTCTGCACATGCTCCGAGCGCGGCACTTTATGATGCTCTTTGATGCTTGTATACTCCTTTCTAGATGCTGTTTTGCCTGTGTGCGGCTCGAGAGGGCGCTGTGTGACACGTGATAACCCATGAACAGGATCTCTTCATTCACAGGTGTTAGAATGAAAATCTATGATCTATTTGATAAAGAAAGCACCGCCCCTGAGGAGCAGGTAGTGTAACAGTCGGCAGATCATACCTCCCTTTTGAATGAGATAGTCCCATTTGTTTTTTTGGGACTAACCAGTCTTTTTCATGATTTTGTCCTGTTTTGCCGGCACTGGTCACTGTTCTTAAAGGGAACCAATCATGAGGTTTTACCATGTATAAGGCATGTCAACGCATTATACATGGTAAAATCTTCATCCTCACCATCCCCGGGTGGCACAGAGCCAACTATATTATATGTGTAAAATATATATTTATATACAATACTGTATATAGGGACACAGAGTCAGGTCTATAACTATATTTGCATATATTACATAACCCCATGCCGTTTTCGCTATCCCAATGTCCCGTTTTCGTTTCATGGTAATATGGTTTACGTAACAGGCACTTTTACTGATGCTGAGTCATGATTGGCTGATACAATGTGAGTGACCAGGGAGGAGGTAGGAGGCTGTACAGGAACGGGCAAGCACAGAGTGTGTGCACAGTGTGCATGGTACCAAAGAGGGTGGAGCATCACAATGTATTCCGGGAGAAAAGTTTAGTCTTCAAAAAACTTCAATTGTCATTGTCTAAGTGAAGTCCAAACTAATTTTTGAACTTTTCTCTTTTTTTTTTTTATATGCCCCCGCCCCCCCGCTTTTATTCCCTAGCATTTGATGGAGTTGTTAGTACCTGCTATCCTAATAAGTGTGTGATGTCCCAGTACGGGATATAGTCCCATACAGTTCTTACTGAAGGCCCTGTCAGGTTGAGTCCCTCTGTGTCCTAGGGGCCCTACTGCAGTGTCTCCTCCATAGTAATATATATTATGTATAGTGTTATGTGTGTTATGCATTAAGGACCTTTGAGTTAGTCACATGATAATGTGTTCACATGATGTGTTTGTTACCCAGAGAGCACCAGCCAACCAGGTGACCTGCAGCTTGACCTATGGGCTTCTGGCTCAGCCCTCCTCTATAAGAGGATCAGCCATTACAATCGCTCTCTTGTGATTCACTTCCAACTGAGGCACAGTAACAGTAAAGACCAGATGTCTCAGAGCCAGTGTCCAGCACATCTGGAGGCCTCAAGCCTAACCTACAGCCACATGTCAGTAAGTCAAGTCTTCTATGTCTGCTGTCACTACCTACAGTCAAGTCAAGTCTATAGTCAAGTCAAGTATAATCAGCATGGCTGTCCTAAAGTCTGTCAAGGTCACTACAAGTCCCAGCAAGCTGCGAGGTCCTTCTGGGTTACTGGTCACCTAGCTGTAAAGACTATTACCATCTGTCTACCTCACTAAAGCTACCATTAACACTAACCTGGTTTTGGACTATTATTGCCCTGTCTAACCTTGGGATTACCGTTCGGGTGGTTACCGGGAAAACCACGCCCTGGCATCACGAACATTTAAGGGTTAATAAAACCTTGCCCCTGGGCTACAACATCTGCCCCATCCACCTCACCTTCACACCCTGAGACACCACAAGTGCATAGATGGTCAACTGGGTGGTCCGCATGACTTATTTCTCAATGGGGAGAATGTATCGGAACATGTCTCGTTGACACGTGTCCCGTTAAAACGTGTCCCGTTGAATACTGGTCATTACAAAGCCTGGCCCTGGCCAGGTCCAGGCATTGTAATGGCCAGTATTCAATAAAGGTATATCGCTGAAGACTCGAGTGCCTCCCTACCTCTTTTGTTTGGATGTTGATCTATTTTCTGGATGAGCACCAAGAGTAAGCAACGTGAAAGGGTCCGTGAGTAGTGACTGAAGTGCCGATTCAGCCGATTAAAGGAGTACTCCCCTGGAAAAAAATTAATAAATTTTAAATCACCTGGCGCTAGAAAGTTAAACAGATTTGTAAATTACTTCTGTTAAAAAAAATCTTAATCCTTCCAGTGCTTATCAGTTGCTGTACGTTCCAGAGGAAGTTCTTTTCTTTTTGAATTTCATTCCAGTCTGACTACAGTGCTCTCTGCTGACACCTCTGTCCATGTCAGGAACTGTCCAGAGCAAGATAGGTTTGCTATGGAGATTTTCTCCTTCTCTGGACAGTACCTGACATGGACACAGGTGTCAGCAGAGAGCACTGTGGTCAGACAGAAAAGAAATTCAAAAAGAAAAGAACTTCCTGTGGATCATACAGCAGCTGATAAGTACAGGAAGGATTAAGATTTTTTTTAATAGAAGTAATTAACCATATCTTTTTAACTTTTCGGCACCAGTTGATTTGAACAATGAACTGTATTCTCTATTATGCTATAAGATGTAATTTTACATGGCGGCCATTCTTTCACCTTACATCCTAATATATTTGTTCAGTTCCCGTTCCAAAAGACATCGGTGTAGTAACGTAGAGGCCAGAATTAGTCACTCACCACGAGTCGCTTCCTCTTAGAGCGGTCAGTGAAAACTTGAGTTTCGTTTTGTCGAGTTTGGTTATTTACGTCCAAGCAGAGCTGCCATGGTTTCCTGTCAAAAAAAAAAATGAAATTTAGACATTTTACTGACCACTTCCTCTGATCTCTATCTATACATAGAAGTGAATTATACCAATATATCAGGAAGATGGGGTCGGGGTTCCCAGTAGTGTTGAGCGCCAATATTCGAAATGGGAATTTTAACCGCAAATATCGGCACTTTGTGATTTCGCGAATATTTTGAATATAGTAATTTAATATATGTATTCGTAATGATGAATATTTGTATTTTTTATGCTAATTTATGCAAATATTCATGCGAATATCGGCACTTCCAGACTGGACACTGATCCCTCCCTTCTTTTAGGTGAAAGGTATAATTGAGGATTTTTGCATGGAAAAAAAAAGAAGGAAAATAGCGAATATGCGAATTTCGCGAACATAGGACGAATATTTGTCCATATATTTGCGAAATATCGCGGATTTGAATATGGCCCCTGCCGCTCATCACTAGTTCCCAGATTCCATTTCTCGGTTTGTTCTGTGATCGCCTACTTTGGCCTCCTCCCTCCTCACACTGTATCCTCCAACTGTATATACAGCCAAAATGGAGACCTGCCCAGAGTTGTTGATCGCATCGGGTCTCAGTCCTGAAAACATTGGGGGAGATTTATCAAAACCTGTCCAGAGGAAAAGTTGCCCAGTTGCCCATAGCAACCAATCAGATCGCTTCTTTCATTTTCAACAAGGCTTCTGAAAAATGAAAGAAGCGATCTGATTGGTTGCTATGGGCAACTGGGCAGCTTTTCCTTTGCACAGGTTTTGATAAATCTCCCCCAATGGGATTTTGAGATATAAGCCGGTGGAAACGGGCGGTATTTCGCTACCCTCTCCGGCCGGCCGGCAGACCCAATTATGGGAGGACTCCAGGATATAAAAAAAATCATCTAAAAATATAGAAGCCATGTGACATTTGTTTGTTGTATCGGCAGCAGTTTTATCCCTAGTGGTCTAGGGCAGTGAGGAGCATATAGGGGTCTGTCAGAGGGGATTCGTGGCTAAACTACCCCCAGCACTAGGCAGCTATACCCTCAGCCATTACTGGTGTGAAGCTTGGCCTCTGAGAGTACGTCTACTTTTATGTGAAAATGTAAAAATGTGTTTACAGCTTGGTATACATTACTTTAATATGGGGACCTATGGGCAATGTTTGCCACGAAATGCCAATAAAGTTTAATAAAAATGTAAATTAACCCTTTGGAATTACTGGGTACTCCCCTGGAAATATATATATATATATTTTTAAATCAACTGGTGCCAGAAAGTTATACAGATTTGTAAATGACTTCTATTAAAAAATCTTAATCCTTCCTGTACATATCAGCTGCTGTATGCTCCACAGGAAGTCCTTTTCTTTTTGATTTTCCTTTCTGTCAGACCACAGTGCTCTCTGCTGACACCTCTGTTCATTTTAGGAACTGTCTGGAGCAGAATAGGTTTTCTATGGGGATTTGCTCCTACTTCAGACAGTTCCTAAAATTGAAAGAAAAGTCAGCAGAGAGCACTGTGGTCAGACAGAAAGGAAATTCAAAAAGAAAAGAAATTCCTCTGGAGCATACAGCAGCTGATAAGTACAGGAAGGATTACGATTTTTTTAATAGAAGTAATTTACAAATCTGTTAAACTTTCTGGCACCAGTTGATTTAAACAATTGACTGTATTCTCTATTATGCTATAAGATGTAATTTTACATGGCGGCCATTCTTTTACCTTACATCCTAATATATTTGTTCAGTTCCCGTTCCAAAAGACAATCGGTGTAGTAACGTAGAGGCCAGAATTAGTCACTCACCACGAGTCGCTTCCTCTTAGATGATTTAAAAAAAATGCTTTCCAAGGGAGTACCCCTTTAAGCATCAGTCGCTAATAAAGTGTGATCTGATTGATATCCAAGTCTCAGTTATTATAGACAGAAAAGGGGAGGTTAATCAAAACCTGTGCCGAGGAAATGTTGACCAGTTGCCCATAGCAACCAATCAGATCACTGCTTTCATTTTGAGATGCCCTTTTAAAAACAAAAGAAGCGATCTGATTGGTTGCTATGGGCAACTGGTCAACATTTCCTCTGCACAGACTTTGATTAATCTCCCCCACTGTAACTAATCCCCCCCCCCCTCGATCTTCGAAACACGGCAGGTCTCTTACCAATGAACTAGTCTCAGTGGTGACTATTACTGCGACCAGTGATTGACTGCATTTTTCTGACTGTGACTACGGCCGACTGAGTCAGTCTGCGTTAGTGCCGCTTGTCTCCATAGACGGCAATACATATTTGAACAGATACCAAAAGATTGAGCACAACCAATGTGAAATTTTCATTTTTGCGGCAGAACTTCGGCAGTGTGCACAGTGCGGAAGAAGTCCATTGAAAATAATGGGAGGCTGCTGCACTGAAATTTCCCAGCAACATTTCTCAGCTTGGAAATTCAGTAATGCGAACATCCCCTCCATTCATGTCTGTGGGAGGGGGCGTGGTGACATCAATGGAGGGGGCGTGGTGTGACGTCACAAGGGGGCGTAGTGTGATATCATGAGGGGGCGCGTCTTAACATCAAGACCGCCACCCCCGCCAAAATTCAGTATTATGAAAATAACTTTCAGAATGACGGGTACTGCACGGAGATCGCGGGGGGTCCCAAGAGGGGGAACCCCGCGATCGGGGATAAGATAGGGGATAAGATGTCTAGGGGCGGAGTACCCCTTTAACCACTTAAGGACCCAGGGTGTACCTGTACACCCTGGGTCCACTCCCTTTCTAGAACGCGTGGCAGAACTTTGTGGTCCCACGTCATAGCGGGTCAGGCCCGACCTCTGACAAAGGCTGGGGCCCGTGGCTAATAGCGCGCGGCACTGATCGTGGTGCAGCATGCTATTAACCCTTTAGACGCGGCGTTCAAAGTAGATATGGGCTATTACATTTGAAGAAAAAAAGTGAATAAAGATCATTTAACCCCTTTTCCCATTTAAAAAAAAAAAACTGTGTAAATTAAAATAAAAATAAACATCTGTGGTATCACCATGTGCAGAAATTTCCAAATTATAAAAAAATATCGTTAATTAAACCGTACGGTCAATGGGGTTTACGCGTAAAAAAAAATCCAAAGTCCAAAATAGCGTATTTTTGGTCACTTTTTATATCATGAAAAAATGAATAAAAAGCGATCAAAAAGTCCGATCAATACAAAAATGATCCCGCTAAAAACTTCAGATCATGGTGCCAAAAATTAGCCCTCACACCGCCCCATACGCGGAAAAATAAAAAAGTTATAGGGGTCAGAAGATGACATTTTTAAACGTATAAATTTTCCTGCATGTAGTTATGATTTTTTCCAGAAGTGCGACAAAATCACCTATATAAGTAGGGTATCATTTTAACCGTATGGAGCTACAGAATAATGATAAGGTGTCATTTTTACCGAAAAATTTACTGCTTAGAAACGGAAGCCCCCAAAAGTTACAAAATGGTGTTTTTTTTCTTCAATTTTGTCACACACTGATTTTTTTTTCCGTTTCCCGTAAATTTTAGGGTAAAATGACTGATGTCATTACAAAGTAGAATTGGTGGCGCAAAAAATAAGCCATCATGTGGATTTTTAAGTGCAAAATTGAAAGAGTTTATGATTTTTTTTAAAGGTAAGGAGGAAAAACAAAAGTGCAAAAACAGAAGAAAAAAAAACAGGTCATTAAAGGGGTACTCCGCCCCTAGACATCTTATCCACTATCCAAAGGATAGGGGATAAGATGTCAGATCACCGGGGTCCCGCTGCTGGGGACCCCGGGGATCCCCGCTGCTGCAGCACCCCGCTATCATTACTGCGCAGAGCGAGATCGCTCTGCACGTAATGACGGGCAATACAGGGGCCGGAGCAGCGTTACGTCATGGCTCCACCCCTCATGACATCACGGCCCGTCCCCTTAATGCAAGTCTATGGCAGGGGGCGTGACGACCGCCACGCCCCCTGCCATAGACTTGCATTAAGGGGACGGGCCGTGATGTCATGAGGGGCGGAGCCATGACGTCACGCTGCTCTGTCCCCTGTATTGCCCGTCATTACGTGCAGAGCGAACTCGCTCTGTGCAGTAATGATGGCGGGGTGCCGCAGCAGCGGGACCGCGGCAATCTAGCATCTTATCCCCTATCCTTTGGATAGGGGATAAGATGCCAGGGGCGGAGTACCCCTTTAAGGGGTTAATATGACAAGATCTTCTAAACCAGTGGTCTCAAACTGTGGCCCTCCAGATGTTGCAAAACTTCAACTCCCAGCATGCCCGGACAGCCGTTGGCTGTCCGGGCATGCTGGGAGTTGAAGTTTTGCAACATCTGGAGGGCCACAGTTTGAGACCACTGTTTTAAACAACCGTCAACCAGGGAGCATGTGATGGGCCCCCGGGCTGTAGGTGTGATAGCAGTGGTTACCGGGCTGAGGGTTCTGCACATAGCGAGCGGCCGCCTACACGTGTGGAACATCCCTGTCAGGGCTCAGGGAGGCGGCGGTATCAGCTATAGATCAACTTCAACTTTTCCTCCCACAATAAAGGAAACAAAAGCTGAAGCGTAAATCTACACAACCGATGTATTTACCCCTATTATCGGCCCTAATAATGAAATATTTATATGTATATATATATATATATATATATATATATATATATATTTGCACGTATATATATATATTCATCAAAATAGCATTAAATATATTAAATAAAAGGGATTAGATTTCACATTTCGTTTGAGCATATACAATTATGTTTTGTTATTTTAGAAGACATTATAATGTTATGTTTATTAAAGGGGTACTCCGGTGGAAACTCTTTATTTATTTATTTTTTTTTGGTGACAAAAAGTTAAACAGATTTGTAAATTACTCCTATATAAAAATCGTAACCCTTCCAGTACTTATCAGCTGCTGTATGCGCCACAGGAAGTTGTGTAGTTCTTTCCAGTCTGACCACAGTGCTCTCTACTGACACCTCTGTCCGTGTCAGGAACTGTCCAGAGTAGAAGCAAATCCCCATAGCAGACCTCTCCTGCTCCGCACAGTAATTTTAACTATCTAGATTAAAAGTAATATTTTACGGCACCGACTTAGTTCTTGCACTGTGCCAGAAAGTTAAAAAGATTTGTTCATTACTCTCTTAAAAATCTTAATCCTTCCAGTACTCATCAGCTGCTATGTGATCTACAGGAAGTTCTTTTCTTTTTTTAATTTGTTTTCTGTCTGACCACAGTTGCTCTCTGATGACACCTCTGTCCATTTCAGGAACTGTCCAGAGCAGGAGAAAATCCCCATAGAAAACCTCTCCTGCTCTGGATAGTTCCTGACATGGACAGAGGTGTCAGCAGAGAGCTCTGTGGTCGGACAGAAAAAAATATATACAACTTCCTGTGGAGCATACACAGCAGCTGATAAGTACTGGAAGGGTTGAGATTTTTAAATAGAAGCAATATACCAATCTATATAACTTTCTGGCACCAGTTGATTTAAAAAACACATTTTTCCACTGGAGTACCCCTTTAAGGGCTTCCACAGCAATACATGGGCTTTCTCGTGTACCTCTATAGGCCTCTTATAAAGGGTTTTTTCCATGACATTCATATAAACATGGCTGATAAAAATATTCTGACATGCTCCATTAAAGGGGTTATCCAGGAATAGAAAAACAGAGCAAATTTCTTTCAAAATGGCTCCCGGTCTGTCACCAGGTTGGGTGTGGTACGGTATTACAACTTGCCTCCATTCACTTCAATGGAAATGAGCCGCAGAAGCACATCCAACCTGGAGACAGACGGGGAGCTTTTTTTGAAAGAAATTAGCTCTGTTCTCTATTCCTGGATAACCCCTTTATATGCTACATAAACCAAGTCTGATGAAAGCTGGGATCTTATTCTGTAGTCTCAACTATGTGTCTCTCCAGTAGTCGTGAAAGGGTTTTTCTGAAAACTCTGTTCCCGTATACCCATGTGACCACTGAATAAGATCCTGTGCACATTGGTCTGACCAGATGTGTCCCTTCCCCCCTCATTACAATCCTGTGTCTGTCTGTGAGACAACTAGCTGCAGCAGGAGCCTCCCCCCTCTGCACTGTCTGCAGTAGAACACAAACATAGTTAGGCTCCACCCCTTTGATAAACCCTGCCCCTAATCAGTTTACCGGCAAAAAATAGAAGAGACCAGCAGGAAGCCCCCAAAATTTACAAAATGGTGTTTTTTTCTTCAATTTTGACACACACTGATTTTTTTTCCGTTTCGCCGTGAATTTTTGGGTAAAATTACTGATGTCATTACAAAGTAGAATTGGTGGCGCAAAAAATAAGCCATCTTGTGGATTTTTAAGTGCAAAATTGAAAGAGTTTATGATTTTTTTTAAAGGTAAGGAGGAAAAACAAAAGTGCAAAAACAGAAAAAAAAAAAAACAGGTCATTAAAGGGGTACTCCTCCCCTAGACATCTTATCCCCTATCCAAAGGATAGGGGATAAGATGTCAGATCGCCGGGTTCCCGCTGCTGGGGACCCCGGGGATAGCTGCTGCGGCACCCCGCTATCATTACTGCGCAGAGCGAGTTCGCTCTGCACGTAATGACGGGCGATACAGGGGCCGGAGCATCGTTACGTCACGGCTCCGCCCCTCGTGACATCACGGCCCGCCCCCGTCAATACAAGTCTATGGGAGGGGGCGTGGCGGTCGTCACGCCCCCTGCCATAGACTTGCATTAAGGGGACGGGCCGTGATGTAATGAGCGGTGGAGCCATGACGTCACGCTGCTCCGTCCTCTGTATCGCCCGTCATTACGTGCAGAGCGAACTCGCTCTGTGCTGTACTGATAGCTCGGTGCCGAAGCGGCGATCCCCGGGGTCCCCAGCAGCGGGACCGGGGCGATCTAGCATCTTATCCCCTATCCTTTGGATAGGGGATAAGATGCCAGGGGCGGAGTACCCCTTTAAGGGGTTAATATGACAAGATCTTCTAAACCAGTGGTCTCAAACTGTGGCCCTCCAGATGTTGCAAAACTTCAACTCCCAGCATGCCCGGACAGCCGTTGGCTGTCCGGGCATGCTGGGAGTTGAAGTTTTGCAACATCTGGAGGGCCACAGTTTGAGACCACTGTTTCAAACAACCGTCAACCAGGGAGCATGTGATGGGCCCCCGGGCTGTAGGTGTGATAGCAGTGGTTACCCCAATGATCCCCTTTCCTTGTACCCTGTGAGATAAGAGGGGAGCACTGTAGGGAGTCTTTGCATGTGACTCCTTTTTTTTTTTGGACAACTTCTTGGTTTTTGGGTACCCCGATAACCTTTTGACACAAGGCCTACCTAGAATCCTTTCACATATTCAGTAGGAACGTCTAAGGGATTATGCAAATCTTTATCTTTTAATGCTACTGTAGAGACCAGGCAAGGAGCAGTGTTTCCCTATGGAAACGGTGATGACAACATCAAAAAGTGATGAGCCGTGTATGTATCTGATTACATAGAGTTATTAAAGGGGTACTCCGGTGGAAAACTTTTTTTTTTTTTTTAAATCAACTGGTGCCAGAAAGTTAAACAGATTTGTAAATGACTTCTATTAAACAATTTTAACATTTCCAGTACTTATTAGTAGCTGAATACTACAGAGGAAATTCTTTTCTTTTTGGAACACAGAGCTCTCTGCTGACATCACGAGCACAGTGCTCTCTGCTGACATCTCTGTCCATTTTAAGAACGGTCCAGAGTAGGAGAAAATCCCCATAGCAAACATATGCTGCTCTGGACAGTTCCTAAAATGGACAGAGATGTCAGCAGAGAGCACTGTGCTCATGATGTCAGCAGAGAGCTCTGTGTTCCAAAAAGAAAAGAATTTCCTCTGTAGTATTCAGCAGCTAATAAGTACTGGAAGGATAAATATTTTTTTAATAGAAGTAATTTACAAATCTGTTTAGCTTTCTGGCATCAGTTGATTTAAAAAAAAAAAAAAAAAAGTTTTCCACCGGAGTACCCCTTCAATGTAAGACACCCAACTGGGAGGTAAACTTGATGTACCGTACCAGGGCTCCAGTCTAGCAGGAACGCGTGGGAACGGAGTTCCTGCACTTTTTCCACAGCAGGAACATCGTTCCCTTTGGCAGGAGCCCTGCAGGACCAGCCCTTGAGGAGCCCTTTCTTGATGTTAAAAAAAAAACATTCTCCAGAACATCCCATCTGTTTAAAAGTTGGGAAATTCAATTATATATTCCAAAATTGCTCCGGGACTATGCCACAGGGGCTGTAAAGTTAGTGTAGTTCTTAATATAGTGTCTGTACCTGTGTTTGATGGTGGTCTCACAATTCTTCTGTGATTTTTAACAACATACAGAATGAGTGTTGTCTCAGGTTTTCACAGGTGGCAGTGTGGCCCGAGACATTACATCACTAGTCAGGGGATCAGAGGGAGCCCTGTCTGTGCATCGATGGGTGGAGAGACTGCTGGGTGGGAGGAAGATCATTCTGTTTTTGCAACAGCTGGAGGCACCCTGGTCAGAAAACATTGGTCTGTTGCATGGAAGGGAGCACAGGTGTGTTTCAGTGGGCGGGGTGGCTGATGTGTGGGAGGGAGAACAGTGACCTCACACTTACAAATAAGGAATCATGGGACTTGTAGTTGGAGGGAACGAACTCCAACAGGAAATAGCCTATTCACAAAAAGATAGCCACAGTGTTATGGTAATCTCACAGCATAGCCATTTAGCAAGACAAGCACAGATTGTTCCTAAGCATGTCCATTACTGTCTGGCAGGTACGTACTAAAATCACCTTATGGTGGAGAACCCCTTTAAGTGTTCTCTATACAGTTTTTTTTCTATATATTAGTCATGTATTTTTAGCACAATTCAGAATATACTCAAGGATTCCCTCAACCCACTGGTGAAGAAGGGAACTAAACTCTAGATCTCTGCATAAACAAGAGAATATTGAATATTCCGCTCAGTGAGGTGAAATATTTCACAGCTCGTGATTCAGTGATTCCAGAGCAACAGACATGCAAATCCCATGTACGTGCCGACCTACAGTGTTTCCTTATTGATTCACAGGTCGGGTGACTGCTCTGAGCAAAGGCACAAACATAAAACAACATAAAGAACAACAAAATGTACAAAGAACTCAGAAAGTCTTCAGTCCCTTTCACTGTTATCACATTGTATTATGTTGTTCCTTGTGATCCCCATCATTCTGCACTAAGTGATCACAGAACATTACAAATCTTATTTTTTGAAAAGGGAAAGCTAAAATCTTGCAGTGACATAAGTATTCATACCCTTTCCTCAGGACTTATGTCAAGGCACATAACGGGGCCCTGTCAGTCTGCCAGAAGTGGCCATTCCAATGTCCCACGCAAGAAGCTCCGTGCAGGGTTCAGCACCCCCTTCCAGCAGACTGCAGGGGCCGGGAGATTGTAGGGGGTCCTAGCGCTCGGATCCCCCACAATCTATAACTTATCCCCTGTCTCGGCGTCTAAATAGGCTGTAAGTAAACGAAAAATAGATGCTGGCAGCAGTGGGATAGATATGAGATAGATAGATAGATAGATAGATAGATAGATAGATAGATAGATAGATAGATATGACATAGATAGATAGGAGATAGATAGATATGAGAGAGATAGATAGATAGATAGATAGATAGATAGATAGATAGATAGATAGATATGAGATAGATAGATAGATATGAGATGGAGAGATAGATAGATATGAGATAGATAGATAGATAGATTGATATGAGATAGATAGATAGATAGATAGATAGCAACAGGAGAATACAGCAGCACACTGCCAGCACAAAGATATAGATGAAACATGAGTATATAGATAAAACATGAGTATATAGATAGAACATGAAAAGCTATACAGCTGTGATGCAATAAATGAAGATATGAAACTATGAAAATATGAGATACTTATCTTGCAAATTTGGCGCCAAATAGTGTGGACCGTCCCACCACGGTAAGGTGACCTCATTCTGGGACGGACCCTACACTGTGAATATGCCTCTGTGTGAACAGTACAGCAGGCATTGCAAGGTCTGAAACATCCAAGGCACCTTATATACACCTAATAGAGGTGGGTGGGGTGCAGGAGACAACATGGAGGTAGCCACTCCCCCGTATGTGTAATACAACCAAAGGATAATTTGGCCAGCAATATTGATCCAAACTATTGTAAAAACCTGGTTTGCAGGTGCAGGCTGCTGGGCTAAATATACAGCAACAGGAGAATACAGCAGCACACTGCTAACACAAAGATATAGATGAAACATGAGTATATAGATAAAACATGAGTATATAGATAGAACATGAAAAGCTATACAGCTGTGATGCAATAATAGATAGATAGATAGATAGATAGATAGATAGATAGATAGATGATAGATGATATTTAGATGATATAGAGAGATATGAGATAGATAGATAGATAGATATGAGATAGATATGAGATAGATAGATAGATATGACATCATAGGCGTGTGCACGGGGTGTGCCGGGTGTGCCTGGGCACACCCTAATCAAGCCCAGGCTCAGGGGCGCCACTAGGTCATTTTATTCGGGGCCTTGGCCCCGGATGTTAACGCATGGGCCCCGGATGTCAGCTGCCCCGGCTTTTTTAAAAATATTCCTCCATTCTTTTTATATATTTATAAAACAGTGGGGCCGCTCTGGCCCCTGCGAGATCCCCTTCGCGGGCACGCAGAAGGGGACCCCACTCAGGGCAGGTCCTCCGGTCCCAAGTTCATTAGGCCGGGCCGGGAACACTGCCACTTTAGGAGTAGCACACTTCCGTGCTCAGAATAGGAGAAAATATCCCCCGCATATGTGTATCCTGTGATGTCACGCAAATATAATTAATTGTGTGTATATTTTGTGTGTTTTTATACACTGTTTTTGCACTTTCTATGGAGTTTATCCTGAGAGACTACTTATACTCAAGTGCAATAAGATAAATGTGCGCTAATCCATAGGTGGCGGTCTGTATATTTTGTAGTGTAAGTCGATATTTTATTGGAACGTAATAAAAGGTATATTTTATTGTATGGAAGGTCCCTATTCAAATCAGTGTCTTTATTATTAATGTACTGGGAGACCCATCATTTTAACCTGAAAAGTGTTAATTCCTACCTGCCAATCTAGCTAACAACCTACCTACCTGGTTTCCTACTTCCCTGGCTATCTAACTACCTGGCTACCTACATAGCAAGCTGGCTACCTGCCTACCTACCTGGCTATCTAGCAACCTGAACATCTACCTACCTAACTATCCATCTACCTAACTACCTGGCTACCTACCTAGCTATCTATCTACTTAGCAACCTAACTACATCGCTACCTAGCTAGCTAACAACCTACCTAGCTAATTGCCTACCTGGCTACCTAGCTAGCTACCCATCTATGTTGCTAATATCCAATCTTGCTACCTACCTAGCTATCTACCTAGCAACCTAATTACCTGTATGGCTATCTACTTAGCTAGCTAACAATCTACCTAGACACTTAACAAGCTATCTAGCTAACAACCAACCTAGCTATGAACATATCTAGCTACTGAGATAGTTGCAACCTACCCATGTAGCTAGCTACCTACTTAACTGCCTACCTACCTATCTAGCTAGCTAACAACCTACCTACTATCAGACTTATTTATCTACTGAGGGGGTCTATGGTGGGGGATAGGCCTACTTAATGGGAGACCTACTATCCTTATTATGAGAGGGCATTGCACTGGAAAAATGAAGAGTCAAACATGTTTTTCCTGCAGATGCTAAAGAGACGATTTTTACCTGGAAGAAGTTGACATGTCAGTCTGATCCAGATGCACAAGAAAAGGAAAGAGGACATCGCTGATCAGAAATTAAGTTACCTGTGAGTCCCTAGATGTAACTATACTCCCCTATATGGTATACAGATCCTGTGTACAGCTGGTATCTACCTTTATATGATCCTGGATACAATTACTTATATGGTATACAGGTCCTGCAACAAAGTCCAAGACCACAGCACCAAAAATTATAAACTGATATGTGCAAAAGAGTGGTAGTTTATTGGTTCCCCAAAAGTTTTTTTTGAGGAACCAATAAATAATAGCTCTTTTTTTCCAATTTTGGTGCTGTGGTCTTTGACTTTCTTGCGGATTGGCTATCTGGATGACTACGGGGACAATGGATTTATCTTGTGCTGTCTTATCTGTTTATGTATGTGTGCATGCAAGCAAGAGTGTATTTGTGTGTGTGTGTGTGTATGTGTATGTGTATGTATATGTATGTATGTAAATATGTATATGTATATATATATATATATATATATATATATATAAACAAACAACAAAAAACGTGGTCTCAAATGGCTGGAAGTGCTCAACCCCAAATGCGGTTGTGCATTTATACTGGGGGAGCAGATCCTGCCCTTGTAGTCCGTTGCTAGGGGCGATCCCCAGCATAAAAATGCATACAATGGAGGATGCCTGCAGCGGACTACAAGTGCCACAATAGAATCCTACACCAGATAAACGGTGTGGATATGTAACAATTAGAATAAAATACAAGAATATGGGTGCACTACTGTGGTAGATGTAAACAATACAGTGTCCTTCATATAAGGATACACTGGCAAATGTCTCAATTTTAACATCAGTGTTGAGGGATAGCCAATGTATTGTTTACATCTACCACAGTAGTGCACCCATATTCTTGTATTATATATATATATATAGCAACAGAAGAATACAGCAGCACACTGCCAGCACAAAGATATAGGTGAAACATGAATATGCAGTTAAAACATGGAGAGCTATACAGCTATGGTGTAATAGATGCAAATGTGAAACTATGAAATAGTGAGGCACTTAGCTCGCAAATTTGTCTCCTCCGGCGGCCAAATAGCTTGGACCGTCCCACCGCAATAAGGTGGCCTCATTGGGACGGACCCTACACTGTGAATATGCCTCTGTGTGAACAGTTCAGTAAGCATGGCAGGATCTGGAACATCCAAGACACCTTATATACACCTGATAGAGGTGGGTGGGGTGCAAGGCCAACATGGAGGTAGCCACTCCCCTGTATGTGCACAGTTGCTGTATATCTAGCCTAGTAGCGTGCACCTGTAGGCCAGGTCCATATAATAGTTTGGTATCAACTAAAGTGCTGGCTGACTTATTCTTTGTCTGTATTGCACATACGGGGGAGGGGCTACCTCCATGTTGGCCTTGCACCCCACCCACCTCTATCAGGTGTATATAAGGTGTCTTGGATGTTCCAGACCCTGCCATGCTTACTGAACTGTTCACACAGAGGCATATTCACAGAGTAGGGTCCGTCCCAATGAGGCCATCTTATTGCGGTGGGACGGTCCAAGCTATTTGACCGCCTGCGGAAACAAATTTGTGAGCTAAGTGACTCACTATTTCATAGTTTCACATTTGCATCTATTACACCATAGCTGTATAGCTCTCCATGTTTTATCTGCATATTCATGTTTCATCTATATCCTTGTGCTGGCAGTGTGCTGCTGTATTCTTCTGTTGCTGTATATCTAGCCTAGTAGCGTGCACCTGTAGGCCAGGTCCATATAATAGTTTGGTATCAACTAAAGTGCTGGCTGACTTATTCTTTGTCTATATATATATATATATATATATATATATATATATATATACACATGCGTGCGGCGTGAGTTTGTGCTTTAGGGTGCACACCCTAATGTAATAGGCTGTGCACGCCTATGTATGAGATGGATAGATAGATAGATAGATATGGGAGATAGAAAGACAGATAGATCAGTGTTCCCCAACCAGGGTGCCTCCAGCTGTTGTAAAATACAACTCCCAGTATGCCCACAAAGCCAAATACAAGCTGGGAGTTGTAGTTTTACTACAGTTAGAGGCCTCTGCTGGGAAACACTGATAAGAGTCCCCCTTTACCTCTCACTGTCTCCTGACCACCGCCCCCCCCCCCCCCTCCTCCTGACCCCAAAGTTACTTACCATGAAGGGCAGCATCAGGGTGGGCAGGGGGGTCTGGAGGAATTGAGTGGGTGTCCGGGCCTGTGGTGGAGGTGCAGGAAACTCAGCCCGGACTGCAGGAAATACAGAGGAGTGAGAGGGGGAGGAGCTTATCTCTTCCCAGCCCCTGCACAGTGTAATGGCTGCAGACTGAATGATGCTGAGACCGAAGCATCCTCAGTACTGACAGGCAGCCCGCGTAGCCTGCAGAGAATGGTGTCCTGCAGAGAATGTTGTCCTGCAGAGAATGGTGTCCTGCAGAGAATAGTGTCCTGCAGAGAATGGTGTCCTGCAGTGAATGGTGTCATGCAGAGAATAATGTCCTGCAGAGAATGGTGTCCTGCAGAGAATGGTGTCCTGCAGAGAATGGTGTCCTGCAGAGAATAGTGTCCTGCAGAGAATGGTGTCCTGCAGAGAATGGTGTCCTGCAGTGAATGGTGTCATGCAGAGAATAATGTCCTGCAGAGAATGGTGTCCTGCAGAGAATGGTGTCCTGCAGAGAATGGTGTCCTGCAGAGAATGGTGTCCTGCAGTGAATGGTGTCATGCAGAGAATAATGTCCTGCAGAGAATGGTGTCCTGCAGAGAATGGTGTCCTGCAGAGAATGGTGTCCCCGGCGGTTCACACACTGCAGGTGAGGGGACAGTGCAGACGGGGCTGACAGCTCCCGCTCATCACTAATATAGTATCGGGAGGGGCAGCAATCTAGGGGGGGGGGGCAATTTCCACGCTGACCTCCTCCCCCCCCCCCCCCCCCCCCCGATCCACCACTGATCACTGTATGGATGGTATTGGGCAGGTGATGGGCAGTGCCTGGTGTCCCCCAGACATGATGCTGCCCCCACCATGATCACTGTAGGGATGGTATTGGGCAGGTGATGGGCAGTGTCTGGTTTCTCCCAGACGTGATGCTGCCCCCACCATGATCACTGTAGGGATGGTATTGGGCAGGTAATGGGCAGTGCCTGGTTTCTCCCAGACATGATGCTGCCTCCACCATGATCACTGTATGGATGGTATTGGGCAGGTGATGGGCAGTGTCTGGTTTCTCCCAGACATGATGCTGCCCCCACCATGATCACTGTAGGGATAGTATTGGGAAGGTGAGGAGCAGTGCCTGGTTTCCTCCAGACATGATGCTGCCCCCACCATAATCACTGTAGGGATGTATTGGGCAGGTGATGGGCAGTGCCTGGTTTCCCCCAAACATGATGCTGCCCCCACCATGATCACTGTAGGGATGGTGTTGGGCAGGTGATGGGCAGTGCCTGGTTTCCCCAAGACATGATGCTGCTCCCCACCATGATCACTGTAGGGATGGTATTGGGCAGGTGATGGGCAGTACCTGGTTTCCCCCAGACATGATGGTGCCCCCACCATGATCACTGTAGGGATGGTATTGGGCAGGTAATGGGCAGTGCCTGGTTTCCCCCAGACATGATGGTGCCCCCACCATGATCACTGTAGGGATAGTATTGGGAAGGTGAAGAGCAGTGCCTGGTTTCCTCCAGACATGATGCTGCCCCCACCATGATCACTGTAGGGATGGTATTGGGCAGGTTATGGGCAGTGCCTGGTTTCCTCCAGACATGATGCTGCCCCCACCATGATCACTGTATGGATGGTAATGGGCAGGTGATGGGCAGTGCCTGGTTTCCTCCAGACATGATGCTGCCCCCATCATGATCACTGTAGGGATGGTATTGGGCAGGTAATGGGCAGTGCCTGGTTTCTCCCAGACATGATGCTGCCTCCACCATGATCACTGTAGGGATGGTATTGGGCAGGTAATGGGCAGTGCCTGGTTTCTCCCAGACATGATGCTGCCCCCACCATGATCACTGTAGGGATGGTATTGGGCAGGTGATGGGCAGTACCTGGTGTCCTCCAGACATGATGCGGCTCCCACCATGATCACTGTAGGGATGGTATTGGGCAGGTGATGGGCAGTGCCTGGTTTCCCCCAGACATGATGCTGCCCCCACCATGATCACTGTAGGGATGGTATTGGGCAGGTGATGGGCAGTGCCTGGTTTCCTCCAGACATGATGCTGCCCCACCATGATCACTGTAGGGATGGTGTTGGGCAGGTGATGGGCAGTGCCTGGTTTCCCCAAGACATGATGCTGCCCCCACCATGATCACTGTAGGGATAGTATTGGGAAGGTGAGGAGCAGTGCCTGGTTTCCCCCAGACATGATGCTGCCCCCACCATAATCACTGTAGGGATGGTATTGGGCAGGTGATGGGCAGTGCCTGGTTTCCTCCAGACATGATGCTGCCCCCACCATGATCACTGTATGGATGGTATTGGGCAGGTGATGGGCAGTGCCTGGTTTCCTCCAGACATGTTGCTGCCCCCACCATGATTACTGTAGGGATGGTATTGGGCAGGTGATGTGCAGTGCCTGGTTTCCCCCAGACTTGATGCTGCCCCCACCATGATCACTGTAGGGATGATATTGGGAAGGTGACGGGCAGTGCCTGGTTTCCTCCAGACATGATGCGGCTCCCACCATGATCACTGTAGGGATGGTATTGGGCAGGTGATGGGCAGTGCCTGGTTTCCTCCAGACATGATGCTGCCTCCACCATGATTACTGTAGGGCTGGTATTGGGCAGGTGATGGGCAGTGCCTGGTTTCCTCCAGACATGTTGCTGCCCCCACCATGATCACTGTAGGGATGGTATTGGGCAGTGCCTGGTTTCCCCCAGACATGATGCTACCCCCACCATGATCACTGTAGGGATGGTATTGGGCAGTGCCTGGTTTCCCCCAGACATGATGCTACCCCCACCATGATCACTGTAGGGATGGTATTGGGCAGGTGACAGCAGTGCCTGGTTTCCTCCAGACATGATGCTACCCCCACCATGATCACTGTAGGAATGGTATTGGGCAGGTGATGGGCAGTGCCTGGTTTCCCACAGACATGATGCTGCCCCCACCATGATCACTGTAGGGATGGTATTGGGCAGATGACGGGCAGTGCCTGGTTTCCTCCAGACATGATGCGGCTCCCACCATGATCACAGTAGGGATGGTATTGGGCAGGTGATGGGCAGTGCCTGGTGTCCTCCAGACATGATGCTGCCCCCCACCATGATCACTGTAGGGATGGTATTGGACAGGTTATGGGCAGTGCCTGGTTTCCTCCAGACATGATGCTGCCCCCACCATGATCACTGTAGGGATGGTATTGGGCAGGTATTGGGCAGTTCCTGGTTTCCCCCAGACATGATTAAAATTACTGTTTTTTGGTGTACTTAAAAAAGACTGTCCACTAAGTGACTGCCCACTGGAAGACTGTTTACAGCTCCCAGTCCCTACATCTGCTTGTGTGAGACGATCTTTAAAAGATTTACTTTTCCTGTAAGCCATGACAGAATACTCAGTAACACCTAGTGTTTTACTCACCAGAACACAATTCTCATGTATGATGTCGGTAATCTTATGACTATTATTGCTATATGATGAAACAAATGGAATCCTATTAATTGATTTTTTTTTAGGACGAGATTGTAATAAAGTTTCACTGTCAATTGTAGATAACCTATTTCTATGGGATACGGTAGAGAGGAAGGTACCTGGCACTGCTGTACAGCCTACATCACTTAATGACCCCTTTGATTAACACGTTCATGCAGTTCATGCAGTCCGGTACAGATAGTAGTGGTGCAAGCTTGAAAGACAAGGAGGCACAATGGAAAAAAAGACGATGTAGAAACAAAGACAAGCGCACTCAGCACGTTGGTTGCTTCATCTGTGAAACTTTATTGGAGACATCCAGGTACAGGGGTGTGTGTGCAGGGGGACGACAAGAGGAGGGGGTATTCTGGAACTGTCTCGCGCTACATGCGCTTCTTTAGGCCCCTACTACGTGACAGGTGAGGAGGTATGTTTAAAAAGGACCCAGACGGATGTGTCTCCTTGGTAACATGTAAACAATGCATAACAGGGCACCAGGTAAATCAAAACAGATACAAAAACAAGTGTAATCAACAGTGTCCTAATAAAAACAACATACAACTCGCTAAAAGTAAAGACGCAGGATACATGAAGGAAATATAGGAAAACACTCATCTAATTTCGGTTGTTCAGACTGAGTGGACCAGTGGCGTCTAAATACATAATTTAAAATGATTCCTTCTGTAGCAGTTGCCCATCTTTATCTCTGACTGATTTTTCTACCCTTTCTAGGGCTACACATTTCAGTGTATCAGGGCGACCTCCATGTACTTCATTCATATGACTTACTTCATTCCAATGCCTGTTCTCAGAGAACGGAGATGTTCTCTCATTCTGGGAAAAAGGGGTCTTATTGTTTTCCCTATATAATAGAAGCCGCAGCCACAAACCATGGAATACACCGTGTGTGTGAACCGATAGGTAATAAATTGGTCCACTTTTACAGTGTGTTCTCCTAATTTGACCGTGCCACTCCTGGAATTATATCGGCAAAACGAACAAGAACCGCATGAAAAATTCCCTTTCGGTCCTCAGTTGGCTCTTGGCCCCATTATTACCCTCTATCCCCTCATATCTTGAAGAAACAGGAGACCTCTTGTCTTTTCTGGATGATTTCCAGTGGCATAGAGGATATGCGCTTAAATCTATCGATGTTGAGAGCCTGTATACCCGCATCCCTCAGGATGCGGGTTTACAGGCTCTCTGTCGTTTTCTACTGCAAACAGATAAATCTACTGATTTCATTGATTTTGTCACTACCGCTGTAGAGTTTATCCTGACTAATAACCATTTCATATTTTCTGATCAATGGTATAAGCAATTATGCGGAACAGCAATGGGCACGCCCATTTCTTGCAGTAATGCAAATATTTTTCTTTGCCATTTTTGAGAGTGACTTTATCTTTACATCCTGAAACCCATTTACTCGCCACATTAAATCCTTCCACAGATATGTGGACGATATCCTCATAACCTGGGAGGGTACTCAAAAAGAGTTTGAGGATTTTGTTGTATATTTAAAGGGGTACTCCCATGGAAAACTTTTTTTTTTTTTTTCAACTGGTGGCAGAAAGTTAAACAGATTTGTAAATCACTTCTATTAAAAAAAATCTTAATCCTTCCAGTACTTTTTAGGGGCTGTATACTAAAGAGAAATCCAAAAAAGAAATGCATTTCCTCTGATGTCATGACCATGGTGATCTCTGCTGACCTCTGCTGTCCATTTTAGTAACTCTCCAGAGCAGCATATGTTTGCTATGGGGATTTTCTCCTCCTCTGGACAGTTCCTAAAATGGACAGCAGAGGTCAGCAGAGATCGCCGTGGTCATGACATCAGAGGAAACGCTGCTCCGGACAGTCAGCACTGCCCTGGATGTCACCCTCCATCGCTGCCGCCGTGTCCCCGGGGTGTCCCCGCTGCTCTGGACCGTCTCTGTTGCCTGGGATCGTCGCTCTTCATCGCTGTCATCACGTCGCTGCGCACGCCACTCCTATTGGATGACAGGACGGCATGCGCGGCGATGTGATAACGACGACGGAGAGCGAAGGCGATGCGGGGGAACCCGAAGAGGACGGTCCGGAGCACCGGGGACAGGTGAGTGATAATCACCGGAGCACACGGGGCACCTTAAACGGCTATCCGGCGGCATCTGCAGCAGTCTGCACTGCCGAATAGCCGTTTATGCGATGGCCCCGACATACAAAAGCATTGTATGTTGATGCTGCCTTCAACATGCGATGGCCTCTGAGAGGCCATCATATGTTGAAATTATCGTATGTGGGGCCATCATAGGTTGGGGGGGTCACTGTATGTGAATAGTTTTATTTTGTTTATTATTTTTTTTCTCTCTTTTAAATTTTTTTTATTTATCTTTTATTTCTATTTATTTATTTTTTGTTGTTTTTTTTGTTGCATCCTGTTCATGCTCTTTGCACGTTATTGGTTTTATGTGATATAATTTTATAATCTGTATTTCTTTTAATCTTAGGTATTTATCACTATGGATATCATCGTTGATCACATGTGGGGAACCTTCACTTTAACCAGGATCGCCGTGTGAACATTGCCTCAAGATTCATATAGCTCACTGTTTATGTGTTGTCCCATTACCCTATATTGTATTAGAAGTCTATAACTGATTAGTACGAAGTCCGTGAAATTGGCTACTGCACATGCGGCATTGTGTACGCATGCGCCGTACATTCTACGTGACTTATCCGGGTACTGGCGTTTCATGCGCCTGTGCGATTTTAACCAGCCCAGACGCATTGGAGAATATTGATCTAGTATGGGTAGAGACCTTTTCCCCCCAATAGTGGCATCTGAGAGGCGGCTCCCTCGCATCACGCTGACTCTGTGCGTTTGTTTACATGATTAACAGACCAATGAAAGATAAAGAGGGTGTTCACACCATTGATTAGCCTAAATGACCCTAGGGCAGTAAGGGCCCTTATTAATTTCAATTACCAAACTCCAGGGCAAAAGCCCGGGGTAAAAAAAAACCTGTTGGGTCAACCCCTAAAAAATAACCTTTATTGTGTTTGAGTTAAAAAATGCTATAAGCCCCCAATGTGAATATAAAATTGTTTCAGAACGTTCCCTTTAAACTGTAAGCGTGTGCGGAGTTAACACTTAAAACTTTCTTTTAGCACATCAGCACCGCCGGTCGCCTGCTCCAAAAAATAAAGGGAACACTAAGAATGAATGAACTAATCGTATGAAATACTTTCCTCTTTACATAGTTGCATGTGCTGACAACAAAATCACACAAAAATTATCAATGGAAATCAAATTTCAGAAGAGAAGGGTGAGGGGGCTCAACCTAATCAACAAATCTGGGTGCTACTCAGTGATAAAGAACAACATGGATTCAGGAAAAAAGCAACACTGAAACATAGTAGCACACAAATAAATGTTCTATATACTCTTTATTAGCAAAAAAAAAGACAAAAAGATCCAATATACACACAATGAATAATGACAAGGACACATATAAAACCAATTAAAATAGTGTCTCACGAGTCTATAGCACAACCCAGGAGAGGGGCCATGAACCCCCTCTCCTGATATTGACCACCATCCTCTAGGCTATCTTGTATAGGCAATAGCGTAACCAATATAAACTAATTTCAGTCAAAAATTAGATGTGCATCACAGTTCATGGAAATATGCTATAAGGTGCTTAGGTAGTTTGTGCAGCATCCAAATAAAGTGGCCTGTGCCTGGTGAAGTGAATAAAAAGTCACCATAATAGAATAAAGAATACCAAACCAATAGCAGCCGCATATATCCAATACAGATATCAATATACTTGCATGTAGAATTTCCTATAGTGGGAAACAAGCGTCTCAGATTGTAGAGAGGAGAAGTAAAGCCATGAGCAGGAGGACGGGGTCACTGCCCATCCTCTGGCCTAATATGCAGTCAGGCTACCTCTGGCGAGTACATGGAGGGCTGTGCGACCCCCCCCCCCCCCCCCCAAAGAAATGCCACCCCACACCATTACTGACCCACCGCTAAACCGGTCATGCTGGAGGATGTTGCAGGCAGCAGAACATTCTCCACGGCATTTCCAGACTCTGTCTGGTCTGTCACATGTGCTCAGTGCTTTCATCTGTGAAGAGCACAGGGCGCCAGTGGCGAATTTGCCAATCTTGGTGTTCTCTGGCAAATGCCAAACGTCCTGCTCGGTGTTGGGCTGTAAGCACACCTGTGGACGTCGGGCCCTCATACCACCCTCATGGAGTCTGTTTCTGACCATTTGAGTGGACACATGCACATTTGTGGCCTGCTGGAGGTCATTTTGCGGGGCTTTGGCAGTGCTCCTCCTGCTCCTCCTTGCACAAAGGCGGAGGTAGCGGTCCTGCTGCTGGGTTGTTTCCCTCCTACGGCCTCCTCCACGTCTCCTGATGTACTGGTCTGTCTCTTGGTAGCGCCTCCATGCTCTGGACATTACACTGACAGACACAGCAAACCTTCTTGCCATAGCTCACATTGATGTGCTATCCTGGATGAGCTGCACTACCTGAGCCACTTGTGTGGGTTGTAGACTCCGTCTCATGCTACCACTAGAGTGAAAGCACTGCCAGAATTCCAAAGTGACCAAAACATCAGCCAGGAACAATAGGAAATGAGAAGTGGTCTGTGGTCACCACCTGCAGAACCACTCCTTTATTGGGGGTGTCTTGCTAATTGCCTATAATTTCCACCTGTTGTCTGTTCCATGTGAAATTGATTGTCAATCAGTGTTCTTCCTGAGTGGACAGTGGGATTTCACAGAAGTGTCATTGACTTGGAGTTACATTGTGTTGTTTAAGTGTTCCCTTTAATTTTTTGAGCAGTGTGTCATATATATGTATACTTGCCTGTTTTGTTACGCACTTTTGCCCTTGATTATGACCAGCTTAGGGCATCCTCTGTGATGACTGGTCTGTCCTAGAAGTAATGGTGGTTGGTCTTCACTGTGTATATAAGCAATGGTGATTTTGGGAAATCAAAATATTGAATAATACTATTTAGGCAATTTCTGCTCTATTTATCTGAATACTGTATGATACAATAAATATCAAAAGCAAGAAAAAAGCGTTGATAGGATTACCAAAATATTAAACTTACTACCTGGTGACTTCCGGTTCCGGCGCGGCCGATGTAGGAGACAGAGGCATTGAGCTCCCGCTCCCACCGGCCTGAATCAGCCTCGTACCTGACCAGTATCGCTCACCGGGCGTCCCAGGGGCTCTGCCAGGCTCCAGGACACAGTCAGGAATGGATCGCTTTGTTCAGCGGGGCACCATGTCGGCATTGCAATCTCCGGCGGAATTGCGGCACGAACATCGCGGCGCATCCAAGATGGCGCCCGCACCCTCTGCACCTCACACGCAAGTGCCGGGACAGCGCGAATCTTCACTAGTACAACAGGCCAAGGGTACAGTACAGCACTGAAGGAGCGGGCAGCGGAGGACTCTCCTGAGGCAGGGGCAGAGATGGAGGTGAGCCACACCGAAAAGGGTACAGGCGACACTGCCGTGCCCCCACTCTCTCAGCCTGATCCTGCCCCCCCACTCTCCCAGGCTGGCTTGCCTCAGTCAGGGTCAGAAATGGCCGCTACTCAAGTGAACTACCAGTTGATAGCCGACAGGGTAGCACAGCGCATGGCTCCTACAGTAAAAACTATTGTGGAGGAGGTTCTGAAAGATGCCCTTCAAAACTTACAACTAGATGTGGCTTCTCATTCTGTCCGCCTGTAGGAAGCTGAAAAAAGGGTGTCACATCTGGAAGACACTGATGTCAGCACATTGCAACGTCTGCGCCAAGTTGAGGCAGATATATTAAAAATGTCAGAGAAGATGGAGGATCTTGAGAACCGGTCGCGTCGCAACAACTTACGAATTGTGGGGGTGAAAGAGTCGGTGGCGCCTCAAGATCTGCAGCGCTTCTGCGAGCGCGACATGCCCAAGGCTCTTGGCCTGAATCATCCCTGCCGGGTGGAAAGGGCCCACCGTATAGGTATAGCCCATGCCTCATCCCCGGACCCTCCGGCAGCTTCGGGGAATCGTCCACGCCAGGTTATATTACGATGTCTAGACTTTAATGACAAAGTGGAGGTTCTACAAGCTTACAGACGTTTATCTCACCCCTTTGTTTTACATGGCATGCGCCTTTTGATCTTTGAAGATTACTCTGCTCAAGTAGCAAAACGCCGGAGTGCCTTCAGTTCCGTATGCACATCTTTATATAAAGCTAATTACAGATTTCAATTGCAATATCCAGCCACTCTAAGAGTATTCCACCCTGATGGCAATATATCTGTTTTCAAGACCCCCGAGGCAGCTGTCGCTTCACTGGACAATATCCTGGGCTCCTCCACTCCCTCTCAGAGATCCTCTCGTCGCTCCAACCGAAGATCACGTTCGCCAAGAGTGACTCACCGTTCTCGATCTGCTCCGAGACCCTCAACGTATTCATCGCCAGCAAGAGACCGGCGTAAGAGACTCCGCTCCCCAAGGAGGGGTCACGGTAGCGATCGTCAATCCTCACCAGACTGATGTCCCTGGTCTTTCCTGATTCCTGATTTTTGAGACCTCCTCCGGGTGTTTTCTTCTCCTACCTTTGAAACTATTGATGACAGCTGCACTAATTTCAGGTCTTATAACTACTGCTGCCATGCTCCTTTGCTCTATTGTTCAGGCTGTACGTAATTAAGAATTATAACTGTTTGCATTTTCCATCTTGCCCACTGGAGACGCCTGGGGAGGCCATGCCGGGGGATGGAGGGGGGGGGGGGGCGGATTCCATACTTGTATGCGTTTGTTCCTTCTCTTTTTCCCTACATCGCCCGAAAAAAGGCAGTCCCTTACCCAGTTTGAGAGCATGAAATTTTTCTTGTCTCTCATACGGTCTTTTTGTTTTGAGGGATTTTTTTCTGCCCTAACTCAGTTTTATGTTAGGGTTATGCTAGACTTTAGTTGTAGGCTACGTCATGGGCTCGCAGATGAGATGAGAGCGCTATATTTCGAGCTATATCACATGTCCACATGGGATGAGACCAGAAGGTACCCCTTGGTGTTGCATCCGACCTTTCAGGCTCCCTCCTTACTGATTCAGATTTTCTCTGCATCCCTCTCACCCCTCACTATTCTAATATGGTTACTTTAATAACTTGGAACGTTAAGGGCCTCCGTTCTCCTCATAAACGGAGGTTGCTCCTACGTTATTTGAAAAAACTATGCCCAGATATAGTGTTATTACAGGAAACCCATTTGTCCGATTCTGATTTTTTCGGAATGCAACAACAATGGGTGGGGCATGTTTATGGCTCCTCGGCCGTAGACGGCAAAGCGGGAGTAATTACCCTTATTCACAAATCTTTCCCTTTCCAATGGCTTACTCATTTTACGGATACTGAAGGCAGATTGTCACATCTCACAATAGATCACAACGGGGAAACACTAAGTATTTATAATATTTATGCACCGAATGGAGATAATAAGTTATTCTTTGCTGACTTAATGGACAGGATCCAGGCTGACCCCATGCCAGGGAAAATTATAGGGATTGACTACAACTCGGTCTTAGACCCTTTAATAGATAGGAAACACTCCTCTCCTACACAGCCGCCAGTGCGGTCTAGGGACTGTGTGCTTCGCCCATTTTTGGATCAACTAGTTATTCAGGATGCCTGGCGTTCCTGCCACCCAGATGACCGACAGTTTACCCACTATTCCAGTGTCCACAGTTCCTGGTCTAGGATTGACTATTTTTTTCTTTCCCAGAATCTGGGACACCGAATCCAGGCAGTGGACATTGGGGAACTGGCACTCTCTGACCATGCACCGATTACCCTAGAAATGAGACCCTCCTTCCCGAAGGGAAACGACATTCTATGGAGGTTTCCTCCCCTTTTAACTAGAGAGGATTCTTTTAAGGATTTGTTAAAAGCGTGGTGGTTAGAATACTCTACTCATAATGAGGCCCATAAATCCAACCCAGCTCTCTTTTGGGAGGCGGGGAAGGCAGTAATGCGAGGAAAACTGATCGCCCATATGTCTGCCCTCAAACGAGATTCTTTTAAGCAATTTACCCTAGCCAGCAATACACTTAAGGAAGCGTATGCCAAATTCCTGCAATTCCCGACAGAAACAAATAGAGAGGATTGGAAATCGGCCAGATCTCACTTTGAACTGTGGCTAGATCGGAGAGAACGGCTTAGACGTTCCCAGTTCGAGGTGGACCTGTTCCGCTTTGGTAATAAGGCGGGTCGTCTTATGGCGCGCCTAGCTAAGGGTAGATGCCCCCCATTACATATTACATCTTTAAAAGACACTACAGGAGCGATACAGTCTAACCCTAAACTTATAAATAACATCCTGACCCACTATTATACTGACCTATACACTGATACTCCCTCTGACACATCGGACAGTGAAAATTTTCTACGTGGCATTGACATGCCCAAGCTCACTGATGAGCAAAGAGATATACTGAATGCCCCAGTCACGGTGGAGGAAATAGGTGAAGTTATCCGTCACTTACATAACGGCAAAGCCCCGGGTCCAGACGGATTCCCGGGGGAATTTTATAAGGCTTTAAACCTTGAACTCTCTCCGGTCCTTGCCGGAGTTTACGCAGAATCTATGTCCTCTGGTGTCCTAACCAGGGAAGCTTCTCTGGCGTACATTAAGGTTCTCCCCAAACCTGGTAAGGACCACAGAGACCCTGGTTCTTACCGCCCAATTTCCCTTATCAACCAAGATTCTAAAATTCTCTCCAAAATCCTAGCAGATCGATTGTCTAGATTTCTCCCTACCATTATTGGCTCCCACCAGGTGGGATTCATCAAAAACCGCTCTGCTACCACGAACATCCGCACCGTATTAGCGGTCTTAGACAGACTAATGCACCAGCCCCGACTGGAGGAACAACCGGCACTGCTAACATTGGATGCGAAAAAAGCCTTTGATAATGTGCGTTGGGACTGGCTGGGGCTGGTGCTTGACAAAATAGGTCTCCACGGAGCTTTCCGCACCTATCTATCGGGAGTGTACCACGCCCCGATGGCAAGGGTCTATACCCCAGGGATTCTTTCACCCCCCCTTCCCCTTACTTAAAGGAACCCGTCAAGGCTGCCCGTTATCGCCCCTTCTATTTAATATAGCCATCGAACCTTTGGCACGCTCCCTTATATCATCTCCACTATACAGGGGTATACTGGTACGGAGGGAAGAGGTTAAACTGACTATGTTTGCCGATGATATCCTGTTATTTCTTGACAAACCGACTTCCTCCCTGCCAGATATACTTGATCACTTAAGACATTTTGGACAGATGTCGGGATACAAGATTAACGTTTCTAAATCTGAAATTCTGCCTTTAGGTTCCTTTCCTCCCCGCTGGACACAAGACCTAACGGGTTGTGGAATCAAAGTAGCCTCTTCACATATCACATATCTGGGTATAAAAGTGGGCAGGACACCTGATAAATTGTATTCTTTAAATTACCCACCTATATTTGCTAAAATCCGTTCTGAACTACAGAAGTGGAGTACCCTTCCACTCACGTTTATGGGCAGGTGCCACTTAATTAAAATGGTGAGTTTTGCACGCCTACTTTATCCTTTACAAACCTGACCCCTCCTATTACGCCATGATGAGGTTAGAAGATTAAACTCAAGCTTTGTGAAATTTATATGGACGGGCAAACGTCCTCGCATAGCGCTTCAGAAATTGATGCTGAGCAAGCAGGAAGGAGGTCTAAACTTCCCAAATATTCGTGGGTACAATTTGGCCTGCTTGTTTAGATTTATAGTGGACTGGGTTCACGGTTCCTCTTTCCACGCCAATCATAAAACTGAAATGGATTTAGCGTCCCCATGGAATTTGACAGCCCTCCTACACACCACTTATACGAAACTGCCGCCCCTGATAAAACATTCAGTCTTACTACGTGACACTGTGGTGACGTGGAGAGAGGTCCGGAAACTATTTCACTTACCGTTTCTTGTATCTAAACATCAACCCCTGTTTGGGCATCCTGAAGCTCCTCGGGGAATATCCCTTACCACCCGTACCATATGGTTGGAAAACGGTCTAAGGACAGTGAAAGACATTATAGACAGACAGGCTAAGTGTTGGTTACCCCCCTCAGTTTTGCTGACTAAATATGGGCTTCCCCCTTCTCACATATTTGCCCTGAACCAATTCTATTCTTTTTTCACTAAACGATTGATCAACCTTGATAAGGAATCTTCCGATCACGCATTAGATTGTTTGATTGGTGAAAGTCCACGTAAACTATCAATCTCCATAATATACCCAACCATTAAAAAAGTGCTTCTCAAACTGGTTCCAGACACTTTATTCTCTTCCTGGTCGGCATGGATACCAGATGAGGACATCTCTGATTGTATAATGCAGGGGTGGAACATTGTCCGTCGCTGCATTATTAATGAAAGGTGGAGAGAGACTTACTTTAAACTAGCACACAAGGCGCTGTACGGATTTAATATTTTACCTTCCCCTGATTTCCAGGACAGGCTGACAGCCTGCCCGAAATGTTCTACCCCCCCTAACCAACTTATGGCATGGTGTCTGGACGTGTCCATTCACTTTAACTTACTGGCAAATGATAACTGATTATATCACAGAGATTTGGAAGATAACATTACCCTGCACTCCCAGATCGTTACTTTTTCATCAATTTAGACCCCCTGACGGAGATGTGACGGCCCTACCCCGGGTTCCCACACTAGTACATATAGTCCTACATGTTGCACTACGCTGCTTATTTACCTCCTGGTTATCTGATTCCACACCAACACGACAAATGGTTATATCGCAATTGAAATTGTACTGTAGGATTGACAGATTAGACACTGAGCGACACTTGAATACTCGCACGGAAAAGTTTTTTGAAAAATGGAAGGTTTTTATTTTAGCTCATTACTCACCGATGGAAATAGCTGATATAGTCCGACCATTTAGCTCCACGGAATGGTACTGTCTGAGTTCTCTGGAAGATAAGCTAGGGGCTTTAAGATTGCCGCGGTGAATCCAGACAGTTTCATTTCCCCCTTTTACGCAATGGGTTGGGAGGGTTGGCATGGGAGTCCATGTTAAAATACCATACCTGGCCATGTTTGTCAAATGTTATTAACAGCACTTGTTTACTCTACATGCATACCATGTTAGACATTTTGTGGGTGGTTTGTTTTTGCTAACTCCTCTGCTCCAGGCCGAATAGGTCTTCGCCCACGAAAAGGAATAGCCCTGGATTACCATAATCTTGATACCCCAAGGACTATGTACACTTAAAATGTGATGTAACGTGCCTCATCTGACATTCTGTCAGTTACCCTATTTGTTTTGTTTATTATTCCAATTTGGACATTGTTTTCCTTTCCTGTAATTTCATGGAAATGCCAATAAAATATGTTATAAAAAAAAACGTACTACCTGATGTTTCGCCAATGGACTGGCTTCTTCTGACGTTTTGCCAATGGACTGGCTTCTTCCGACGTTTCGCCAAGGGACTGGCTTCTTCTGACGTTTCGCCAAGGGACTGGCTTCTTCCGACGTTTCACCAAGGGACTGGCTTCTTCCGATGTTTCGCCAAGGGACTGGCTTCTTCCGACGTTTCGCCAAGGGACTGGCTTCTTCCGAGGCAAAGCCCCGTAAAAAGCCAGTCCCTTGGCGAAACATTAGGTAGAAGGGCCCACAATTCACTTCTCCTTTAGCCACTTGGTATTTATATTGTGCTATTATGCTGTTCTGTCACTATGTATGTAATTATTTTGGGCACTTGCACTATTACTATGTAAACTAATACAATTTCGATATTTAGTGAGCCCTTACCCGTGTTCCAGTATTATACTGGTTTAGTCTCTCCTATCCTGGTTTCAGGAATACTTTTTTGTTGTATTTTGAGCTATTTTATTGCTCTTTAATAAAGTTTAAAATTTTGGTAATCCTATCAATGCTTTTTTCTTGCTTTTTGATATTTATGTTTCTCGCTTGGCGTGGGATTTGTTACTTTTTAAGGGATTATTGTGTGATCACTGTATTTTATTTGAATACTATAAGTCACTATCAAGGCACTGTATATTTTATTTATCTGAATACTCTCTAACACTCTCTAGGAACTGTGTTCTCTATCTGGATACTGTATGACACAATCTTGAAAACTTGTCACATTCTGTGATTAACTGTGAACTATTTTTATTACAAAGAGGAAGAATTTATATCTAGAATACGTTTATAACATCTATAAGAATTTTAGTGCTCAGCAGACAGACGGTACAACTCGAAAACCAAAAAATATAAAGGTTATCTAATCCTTTTACCCGTTTGTCTAAGAATCGAGATGACTCAGCTGTGATGTAAAAGATGTCAGAAAATGAAAGAAGTGTAACTAGGTCCCACCTCAAAGACCAGCGCAGACCCACCAAAGAACTTCTTATGAGGGGCGTGAAACAGCCTGTACTTCTCAGCAAAGACTGACCACAAACACTTCCAGGAAGCACAATGCATTTACTTTGTCATAATGAGGTAAAGAAAATTCAACTAAAAGGCCTAAACACAACCGGAAGTACGAGAAGAAAAACCGGCGTAGATCACCTTAGCACCCCCCGTTATGAAATGTTATTGAATGGTCCTTAAGGCCATTGATGTTATGATACATGGTTATGGGGGGGTAGTTTTGGCATTGTAGATATGGTTATGGGGTGGAAGTTATGGCATTGTAAACATTGTTATGCGGTGGTAGTAAAGACATTGTCATTGTAGATATGATTATGGGGGGGTAGTTATGGCATTGTAGATATGGTTATGGGGGGTAGTTATGGCATTGTAGACATGGTTTGGGGTGGTAGTTATGGTATTGTAGACATGGTTATGGGGGGTAGTTATGGCATTGTAGACATGGTTATGGGGTGGTAGTTATGGCATTGTAGACATGGTTATGGGGTGGTAGTTATGACATTGTAGACAGGGTTATGGGGTGGTAGTTATGGCATTGTAGACATGGTTATGGTGGGGTAGTTATGGCATTGTAGACATGGTTATGGAGTGGTAGTTATGGTATTGTAGACATGGTTAGGGGGTGATAGTTATGACATTGTAGACATGGTTATAGGGTGGTAGATATGGCATTGTAGACATGGTTATGGGGTGGTAGTTATGGTATTGTAGACATGGTTATGGTGGGGTAGTTATGGTATTGTAGACATGGTTATGGGGTGGTAGTTATGGTATTGTAGACATGGTTATGGGGGGTAGTTATGGCATTGTAGACATGGTTTGGGGTGGTAGTTATGGTATTGTAGACATGGTTATGGGGGGTAGTTATGGCATTGTAGACATGGTTATGAGGTGGTAGTTATGGCATTGTAGACATGGTTATGGGGTGGTAGTTATGACATTGTAGACATAGTTATGGGGTGGTAGTTATGGCATTGCAGACATGGTTATGGTGGGGTAGTTATGGCATTGTAGACATGGTTATGGGGTGGTAGTTATGGCATTGTAGACATGGTTATGGGGTGGTAGTTATGGTATTGTAAACATGGTTAGGGGGTGATAGTTATGACATTGTAGGCATGGTTATGGGGTGGTAGATATGGCATTGTAGACATGGTTATGGGGTGGTAGTTATGGCATTGTAGACATGGTTATGGTGGGGTAGTTATGGTATTGTAGACATGGTTATGGGGTGGTAGTTATGGTATTGTAGACATGGTTATGGGGGGGTAGTTATGGCATTGTAGACATGGTTATGGGGTGGTAATTATGGTATTGTAGACATGGTTATGGGGTGGTAGTTATGACATTTTAGACATGGTTACGGGGTGGTAGATATGGCATTGTAGACATGGTTATGGGGTGGTAGTTATGACATTGTAGACATGGTTATGGGGGTGGTAGTTATGGCATTGTAGGCATGGTTATGGGGTGGTAGTTATGACATTGTAGACATGGTTATGGGGTGGTAGTAAAGGCATTGTAGACATGGTTATGGGGTGGTAGTTATGGCATTGTAGACATTGTTATGGGGTGATAGTAAAGACATTGTAGACATGGTTATGGGGTGGTAGTTATGGCATTGTAGACATGGTTATGGGGTGGTAGTTATGGTATTGTAGACATGGTTATGGGGTGGTAGTTATGGTATTGTAGACATGGTTATGGGGTGGTAGTTATGGCATTGTAGACATTGTTATGGGGTGATAGTAAAGACATTGTAGACATGGTTATGGGGTGGTAGTTATGGCATTGTAGACATGGTTATGGGGTGGTAGTTATGGTATTGTAGACATGGTTATGGGGTGGTAGTTATGGTATTGTAGACATGGTTATGGGGTGGTAGTTATGGTATTGTAGACATGGTTATGGGGTGGTAGTTATGGTATTGTAAACATGGTTATGGGGTGGTAGTAAAGGCATTGTAAACATGGTTATGGGGTGGTAGTAAAGGCATTGTAGACATGGTTATGGGGTGGCAGTAAAGGCATTGTAGACATTGTTATGGGGTGGTAGTTATGGTATTGTAGACATGGTTATGGGGTGGTAGTTATGGTATTGTAGACATGGTTATGGGGTGGTAGTTATGACATTGTAGACATGGTTATGAGGTGGTAGTAAAGACATTGTAGACATGGTTATGGGGTGGTAGTTATGGCATTTTAGACATGGTTATGGGGTGGTAGTTATGGCATTGTAGACATTGTTATGGGGTGGTAGTTATGGCATTGTAAACATGGTTATGGGGTGGTAGTTATGGCATTGTAGACATGGTTATGGGGTGGTAGTTATAGCATTGTAGACATGGTTATGGGGTGGTAGTTATAGCATTGTAGACATGGTTATGGGGTGGTAGTTATGGTATTGCAGACATGGTTATGAGGAGGTAGTAAAGACATTGTAGACATGGTTATGGGGTGGTAGTTATGGCATTGTAGACATTGTTATGGGGTGGTAGTTATGGTATTGCAGACATGGTTATGGGGTGGTAGTAAAGGCATTGTAGACATGGTTATGGGGTGGTAGTTATGGCATTTTAGACATGGTTATGGGGTGGTAGTTATGGCATTGTAGACATGGTTATGGGGTGGTAGTTATGGCATTGTAGACATTGTTATGGGGTGGTAGTTATGGTATTGTAGACATGGTTATGGGGTGGCAGTAAAGACATTGTAGACATGGTTATGGGGTGGTAGTTATGGCATTGTAGACATGGTTATGGGGTGGTAGTTATGGCATTGTAGACATGGTTATTGGGTGGTAGTTATGGCATTGTAGACATTGTTATGGGGTGGTAGTTATGGCATTGTAGACATTGTTATGGGGTGGTAGTTATGGCATTGTAGACATGGTTATGGGGTGGTAGTTATGGCATTGTAGACATGGAGATAAAGAATAGAGCGAGTATACATCTAATACAATTGTAGTCTCTCCCCTCTTTCATAGCCAGCACTCCTCTCCACCCATTCGGCCCAGGCATTTTTAATAACAGGAGACTGTATATGGGTTTCCTCCTAGCATTCTCCCAGTCCTCTGGCAGGGAGCACTTGGTAGGTGTTCACATTGGTGTGGTTGCAATGCGGCGGTCATTGTTACTGTGATGCTTTGTCTGTGGGGTGGTGTGGCCCGGAGCCAGGGGCTTGGTCAAGCAGCAGTGGGGCTGTCTGGCCACTGGGTCGCTCCCCCTGTGGGCATGGTTTTGCGGTGATGGTGGCTGCTGCCCAGCGCTACGCCAATGTTGGGTTAGGGACCCACTCTGGCTAGGCGGCCTTGATCTGGCGAGTGGGCTTGTACTTTTTGATCAAAATGTATAATAACAACCTGTTAGTGTTTGAATTTATGCTGAGAAGCAAATAGATCACATTACAAATGGTGGATGTGCGGCTGTGTTTCTTTTTCTCTTTGTGTTATACATCTAAATGGTCTAAACCTCCCAGGGGCAGATCTGCCTTCACGTTGGCCAGTTTGGGAGCCGATAAAGCTTCTGCTTGGTGTAGTCGCAAAAGCAATTAGATAGCAGTGCCCAAAAGATATAATCATCAACGCCATCTAGCCTGCCCAGGAGTGAGACAATTGAGGTAAAGGATTCTAATAAAGTGGTGCTCAATGCCACAAAATATAATTAATGCAACAATCCGTCCCTATAGAGGAATTACACGGCACTCACCATTTTCTTTAACCCTGTGTATATGGCTCAGGTGCTAAGACTATTCTATGCACGGCGGGTGTCGGTTGATATCTGCAGCCGATGCCCGCTGCTAATGACTGACATCAGCAATCATGTTGATGTTAAACATTTAACCCTTTAAATGCTACAATTGTGGCATTTATTCAGCTAAATGACTGGTGCCACACCTATCTCCACACTGGCCTCCGCGCCTGCCATAGTGAATCTGCTAATAAAGTCTACCTCAGGGAGGCACTATCAGCAGGGCACAAACTAATTACACTGATCCATGCAGTGCCATAGCATTGCTTATAAAAGTCCAGAGGGGGACTTAAAGGAGTAGTGCAGTGAAAAATAACTTATCCCCTATCCAAGGGATAGGGGATAAGTTATAGATCACGGTGCGTCCGACCACTGTGACCCCCTGGGAGATTTATCAAAACCTGTCCTAAGGAAAAGTTGCTGAGTTACCCATAGCAACCAATCAGATCGCTTCTTTCATTTTTGAAAAGGCCCCTGAAAAATTAAACCGATCTAATTGGTTGCTATGGGCAACTCAGCAGCTTTTCCTCTGGACAGGTTTTGAGAAATCTCCCCCTAGAGAGTTTTAAAGGGGTTGGAGAAAGTCCTAGAGCAGAGGTCCCCCCAGTCCTCAAGGCCACCAACAGTCCAGGACATTAGCGTTCCCTGTTATGTTCCAATGAAGTAACTGAAAAACCAGTCATGTTGGGGCCTTGAGGACCCGGCCGGAGACCACTGTCCTAGAGGACCTCAAAGTGTCATACACAACTTTTCTTGGCACTTGGGATACTTCCATATTGGCTTCCAAATCAAACCAGATGATTTTAATGAATGAAACCTGAAACCAAGATTGAGAAATTCACTTTAATAATTAGGGCCAAACTGGGGATAAAAACCAGACCTGAATATTACTGCACACCAGCCCCACAGCACCGTGCCAGGTGCACGGGCCTATTACTTTACATATATATATACATATATACATATATATATATATATATATATATATATATATATATATATATATATAAAAGAAGATTTGCAGCACTACTTACTGTATTTTTCGCCCTATAGGACGCATCGGCATATAAGACGCACCCAATTTTAAAGGTGCAAAATCTAGAAAAAAAGATTCCGAACCCAACAGTGATCTTCAACCTGTGGACCTCCAGATGTTGCAAAACTACAACTCCTAGCATGCCCGGACAGCCACTGGCTGTCCGGGCATGCTGGGAGTTGTAGTTTTGCAACATCTGGAGGTCCGCAGGTTGAAGACCACTGGTATAGGAAGTAATACTCACGTGTCCCCGCCGCTCCGGACCCATCACCACTGCCCTGGATGTCGCTCCATCGCTGTCGCCGCGTCCCCGTGGTGTCCCCGACGCTCCGGACGTCTTCTTCCCCAGGATCCACGCTTCTCCGTCGCCGTCATCACGTCGCTACGCACACCACTCCTATTGGATGACGGGACGGCGTGCGCGATGACATCGAAGGAGAGCGCCGGCCATGCAGGGGATCCCGGCACGGAGCAGACACCGAGGAGGCTGGTAAGTTCCCTCTCGGTGTCCTGTAAGCTGTTTGGGACGCCGTGATTTCACCGCGGCGGTCCCGAACAGCCCGACTGAGCAGCCGGGTTAGTGTCACTTTCCCTTCAGACGTGGTGGTCAGCTTTGATCGCTGCGTCTGAAGGGTTAATACAGGGCATCACCGCGATCGGTGATGTCCTGTATTAGCCGCGGGTCCCGGCCGTTGATGGCCGCAGGGACCGCCGCGATAGGGGTGTATTCGCCGTATATGACGCACCGACTTTCCCCCCCCCCAGTTTTGGGGAAGAAAAAGTGCATCTTATACGGCGAAAAATACGGTAGCTCATTCCAAAAAAGAAATTAGGGTGCCAGCTCCCGAATAACCTGATCAGGGTCCTCACATCTAGTCCATCGCAACAAGAGGTGCAGCTCCACATAAGTCCAAAGTGCAACAAATCTTCATTTGCTTCATGTCAGCAGCGACGTTTCAGATCACACAGGATCCTTTCTCAAGCTCATAAATACGCACATTAGGGGTTAATATATACCCATGGGAACAATTCATCAATCACAAAACAATTACAGTGTCAATTAATACAAAAGTGGTAAAAAGTGCATATACTGTAAACCATATGACAGATAAACCACAACAGTGATAGACATATTTAAAGGGGTACTCCGGCGCTAAGACATCTTATCCCCTATCCAAAGGATAGGGGATAAGATGCCTGATCACGGGGGTCCCACCGCTGGGGACCCCCGTGATCTTCCATGCCGCACCCCGTTAGAATCAGTCCCCGGAGCATGTTCGCTCCGGGTCTGATTACTGGCGATCACGGGGACGGAGCATAGTGACATCACGGCTCCGCCCCCGTGTGATATCACGCTCCGCCCCCTCAATGCAAGCTTTTGGGAGGGGGCGTGACAGCTGTCACACCCCTCCAATAGACTTGCATTAAGGGGGCGGAGCCGTGACGTCACATCGGGGCGGAGCCGTGACATCACTATGCTCCGTCCTCGTGGTCGAGATGGACTCAGCCTGAGGACCTCCAGCAGTTCTTGAAGCCGCTAAAGGTGGGTGCTGCATGGTAGATCCCCAGCGACGGGACCCCGGCGAACTGACACCTTATCCCCTATCCTTTGGATAGGGGATAAGATGTCTTGGGGCGGAGTATCATTTAAGGTGCTACATAGTGCATTAAAAATCATTAAAATAGATTGAAAAATTATCATCATATCATACAAGAATACATAATGAATTAAATACATACACCTGTATCGGCCACATGTATCGGAAGTCGGATGATGTGAGTCATGTGATCGGGAGAGTCAGCTGACCGCCCCCTGTGTACTCCATCACTGTTTCTTGCGCAGTGGATATCTCCCCACGCTAGCCGGCGCCATTGTCTTCCACAGCAGGTGAGCGTTCCTCCTCCTCCTCATTTTCAGGTTATATCTTGAAACAGATGAATATGATCATGTACTATTGGATACAGGTGTATTTCATTCATTATGTTTTCTTGTACGATATGATGATAATTTTTCAAGCTATTTTAATGATTTTTAAAGCACTATGTAGCACCTTAAAGGGGTATTCCAGGGAAAAACTTTTTTTTATATATCAACTGGCTCCAGAAAGTTAAACAGATTTGTAAATTACTTCTATTAAAAAATCTTAATCCTTTCAGTATTTATGAGCTTCTGAAGTTAAGGTTGTTCTTTTATGTCTAAGTGCTCTCTGATGACACGTGTCTCGGGAACCGCCCAGTTTAGAAGAGGTTTTCTATGGGGATTTGCTTCTAAACTGGGCGTTTCCTGAGACAGGTGTCATCAGAGAGCACTTAGACAGAAAAGAACAACCTTAACTTCAGAAGCTCATAAGTACTGAAAGGATTACTATTTTTTAATAGAAGTAATTTACAAATCTGTTTAACTTTCTGGAGCCAGTTGATATATAAAAAAAAGTTTTTTCCTGGAATACCCCTTTAACCCCTTAAGGACACATGACGTACTGGAACGTCATGTGTCCACTCCCGATCTATAACGCGGGGCCACGGCGTGGCCCCGCGTCATAGCGGGTCGGGCCCGGCCTCTAACAACGGCCGGGACCCGTGGCTAATAGCGCGCGGCATTGATCGCTGTGCCGCGCGCTATTAACCCTTTAGACGCGGCGTTCAAAGTTGAACGCCGCGTCTAAAGTGAAACCGAAAGCATGCCGGCTAGCTCAGTGGGCTGTTCGGGATAGCCGCGGTGAAATCGCGGCATCCCGAACAGCTGACAGGACAGCGGGAGGGCCCCTACCTGCCTCCTCGCTGTCCGATCGCCGAATGACTGCTCAGTGCCTGAGATCCAGGCATGAGCAGTCATGCGGCAGAATCATCGATCACTGGTTTCTTATGAGAAACCAGTGATCAATGTAAAAGATCAGTGTGTGCAGTGTTATAGGTCCCTATGGGACCTATAACACTGCAAAAAAAAAGTGGAAAAAAAAAGTGAATAAACATCATTTAACCCCTTCCCTATTAAAAGTTTGAATCACCCCCCTTTTCCCATAAAAGAAAAAACACAGTGTAAATAAAAATAAAAATAAACATAAATGGTATCGCCGCGTGCGGAAATGTCCGAATTATAAAAATATATCGTTAATTAAACCGCACGGTCAATGGCGTGCGCGCAAAAAAATTCCAAAGTCCAAAATAGTGCATTTTTGGTCACTTTTTATATCATGAAAAAATGAATAAAAAGCGATCAATAAGTCCTATCAATGCAAAAATGGTACCGTTAAAAACTTCAGATCACGGCGCAAAAAATGAGCCCTCATACCGCCCCATACACGGAAAAATAAAAAAGTTATAGGGGTCAGAAGATGACAATTTTAAACGTATTAATTTTCCTGCATGTAGTTATGATTTTTTCCAGAAGTCCGACAAAATCAAACCTATATAAGTAGGGTATCATTTTAATCGTATGGACCTACAGAATACATATCAGGTGTCATTTTTACCGAAAAATGTACTACGTAGAAACGGAAGCCCCCAAAAGTTACAAAACAGCGTTTTTTTTTAAATTTTGTCGCACAATGATTTTTTTTCCCACTTCACCATAGATTTTTGGGCAAAATGACTGACGTCATTACAAAGTAGAATTGGTGGCGCAAAAAATAAGCCATCATATGGATTTTTAGGTGTAAATTTGAAAGAGTTATGATTTTTTAAAGGCAAGGAGCAAAAAACGAAAATGCAAAAACGGAAAAACCTCCGGTCCTTAAGGGGTTAAATATGTCTATCACTGTTGTGGTTTCTCTGTGATATGGTTTACAGTATATGCACTTTTTACCACTTTTGTATTAATTGGCCCTGTAATTGTTTTGTTCCCATGGGTATATATTACCCCCTAATGTGCGTATATATGAGCTTGAGAAAGGATCCTGTGTGATCTGAAACGTCGCTGCTGACATGAAGTAAATGAAGATTTTTTGCACTTTGGACTGTGGAGTGCTGCACCTCTTGTTGCGATGGACTCTATACATATATACATATATATATATATATATATATATATATATATATATACACACACACATACACACGCATATCTATATTAATCTGTACATTAATATAGGAAGGAATACACCGCTACTTCAGGAAATGTTTCAATAAAATGGTGCCAGCATCCAGGACCAAGATTTACTCCATACAGTGACCATATACAGGTACCGTGTTTCCCCCAAAATACACCCTACCCCAAAAATAGGCCCTAGCTGGATTATCGGGGTGGGCTGCAATATAAGCCCTACACCGAAAATAAGACCTAGACCAGTGGTCTCCAACCTGCGGACCTCCAGATGTTGCAAATGTTTGCAACATCTGGAGCTCCGCAGGTTGAAGATCACTGACCTAGACAATGCCCGGGCTGCAAATATTAAAAAACAAACTTTAACTTACCTTCGTCCTCCGTTCCCCCGTTGCTAAGTAACCGGCCTCACTGTAGTCCGCTGTTATCGCTGCGGTCCTGGGGATGGGAACATCACAGTGGGCTCAGCCTATCACCGGCCGCAGTGATGTCCCGCCTCTGCCGATGATAGGCTGAGCCCACTGTGATGTAAGGAGTCGGCCGGCTTCTTACATGACAGTCGGCTCAGCCTATCATCGGCAGAGGCGGGACATCGCTGCGGCTGAAGGGTCTGTGATGTTCCCATCCCCAGGACCGCAGCAATAACAGTGGAGGACAGTGAGGCCGGTTCCTTAGCAACGGGGGAACGGAGGACGAAGGTAAGTTAAAGTTAATTTTTTTAATATTTGCAGCCCAGGCACAGAAATAAAAAGCGCAGCGGCTGATAATTATTTGGCAGGGGGGGGGAGAGAAGCCGCACTCGCAGGTGACAAACGATTAGTACCTCGATGTGGGGTGCAGCGCTGGGCTGATAAACCGGCGGGGGGAAGGACGTTGGGGGGCAGAGCTGCGCCCATCACATGATGATAATGGGGGGGGGGGGGGGTAAATACTGTGGAACCGCCATGTTGTTGAATGTACATACTGTACTGTAAATACCCGTACCCTGAAAATAAGTCCTAGTGTGTTTTTTGTGACTAAAATTAATATAAGACCCGGTCTTATTTTCGGAGAAACACGGTATGCACAGGGAGGCATTGACACTACCCAGGATCTGCAGAACATATAGGTACTTACAGTTACATCCAGAGAATCACAGGTGATGTTTCCTTTCATCAGAGTCGTTCACTTTTCTTTCTCCCGCCATGAAGTATGTGACTATAGCAGCAGGTGGATAGATCTTAGTGGGAGAAGGTGCGATACTCATTGGTCTCAGTGGGAGACGATCAGATCAGAGATGATGTTGTCTGGTAGACGTGTTGAGGAGGAGGACTGTACTTTCTGTTAGGAATTAGCGGAGGTTGATGTTTTATCTCAGAAGCTTTGAAGTTTATTTCATGCAGATGTTTTCGTTCTTTATTCTCACAAATCTCCGTTTCCAATCCCATTGCCCAGGCAACACCATAGCCATATTTCCTGAGGGTCTATTCACACGGCAGATTTCCGCTTGCGGAATTACGCCTCACATAAAAAAAAATGTTTATATATATATATATCTCAACTGGCTCCAGAAAGTTAAACAGATTTGTAAATGACTTCTATTACAAAATCTTAATCCTTACAATAATTATCAGCTGCTGAAGTTGAGTTGTTCTTTTCTGTCTGGCAACAGTTCTCTCTGCTGACATCTCTGTCTGTCTCGGGAACTGCACAGTAGAAGAGGTTTGCTACGGAGATCTGATTTTACTCTGGACAGTTCCCGAGACAGGTGTCATCAGAAAGCACTTAGGCAGAAAAGAACAACTCAACTTCAGCAGCTCATAAGTACTGAAAGGATTAAGATTTTGTAATAGAAATAATTTACAAATCTGTTTAACTTTCTGGAGCCAGTTGATATATATAAAAAAAAGTTTTTCCCCTGGATAAACCCTTTAAAGCCCAAAGACTTCTATGGGATTCTGCACTCCCATTCACACTTCTGAATTTCCGCTTGCGGAGTTCCGCAAGCGGAAATTCAGAAGTGTGAATAAGAGTGCGGAATCCCATAGACATCTATGGGCTTTAATTTGAGGGGGAGTTCCGCAAGCAGAAATTCAGAAGTGTGAATGGGTATGCGGAATCCCAGAGAAGGGTACGGGCATTAATTTGAGGCGGAATTCTGCAAGCGGAAATTCTTTCACGTGAATAGACCGCGTAACATTGCCCACATATATGTCAAACTATATGTTATAAAAGACCGTTAGGAACCCCCTTTAATAGTTCCATAGAAACTCCTAACGTATACAGACATGAATGGGATCAGCACAAGGTGATTTGCTTTTGCAGCTGCCACGCCCCCTCCCATAGACTTCCATTGAGAGGGCGTGGGCGGGACAAAATGTTCCGAACGCTGGGGCAGTGGAGTACCCCTTTAAGTATTTTAGTTTACTTATGTTTACCTTGTAATAGTCATGACTATGACTACGTGCCAGTAGTCGAAATGCATTGGTGTTTGTCTTAGTCTTACAGCTCAGCCTTTTTTTAGTGGAAAGGTTGTTCCGGGATTTTTGGTTATTTGAATGTAAGACAAATCTAGTTACTAATATACTTCATTTACCTGTCTTTGGTGGCTGGAATAGAATTTCTTTGTCTTTCTTTTCTCTGGAAGCTAATTTTTTGCAGCCTACAAAATAAGTGTTGTCTCGGACCTTTCCCAGCATTCTGCGTGGCCCGAGACAATACATCATAGATCAGGTGCTGAAAGTGGGCTTGGCTGCTTTGTATGTTGTGTATGACCCCCTGATGATATTACCGGCGCACATGTGCGTGCATTTGTCCTCCACAGATCCGCAACTTGTGTGTCAGGTGCTGTCAGGCAAGTCATGTGATCAATGGGAACGTGGCTGTGCTGCAATGGGGGGAGCAACCGAAGTGTGGGAGCAAAATAAGGCACCTTCCACCTTGAAACAAAGGATCCGGGGGATAGAGGTCTTTGGGAGGCCAGATAAACTGGAAGTAGCCAGTTCCCAAAAACAAGCCAGCAGCATTATATGGGACACAGGACACGGCCATTTACCACCAACACAAGCACAGATCTTTGCTGAAACATTTCCATTACTGTATGAATACTAAAGTCACCTCATGTTGGACAACCCCTTCAAAATGGATTTCTAAATAGTATTTCAGAAGACTAAAGTGGCAATATTCATATTTTTTATAGGACTAAAGCAGTATCTGATCTAAAAGACCCATAAAAAATGAAACATTTCAGCTAGTAATGGAAACTTCTAAGGAAGGAAATGCTATTTGTATCATGACTGCTATTAAAATATGTGACAACAACTGTGATGACCACATCCTCTATACATAGCGTGCGGGCATCAGCCTAGCAGGCTGCACATAGAATGAAACTAGTTAATCACTTATATTAACCTTTATAAAACCAGTATACAACATAAATGGTGCTGTATAGAATTATACAGTTTGCAGTTAGTGAACTCTTACCCAACTTGATTTTAAGAGGAAAAAACATCGTCTATACTGCGTACTGTCATATGTGGTCAGTCTGTATATGCCCATAGCTGTCTTTTTTGTGTGCATCTTAGGTAGCAGGTTGTATATTTCCCTATTTACAAAACAAAATTTACAACGCAAAGAGATTCAGATCCTCACTGATTGATGTTTCACTCCTAGAAAACGTCTGTAGCACGGGTGTATGCACCATTGGCTTTCTCAATAGATATTCTAGCAGCTTGTCTCTTGTATTATTTTGTCTATGAAATATAAACATTTAAGAAAATAAAACTTTATATGTGTTTGGTAGGGATGGTACTCTACTGTAATGCAATTTTTAATCTCTGTTCACACTGTTGTCACCATAGAAATCATGATGACAGTGCATGGCATGTGCCCGATAGATCCTATTGGCATATAATGGATTTTATGGGTTCCATCACGGTGTCTATAATTTTGCCAGGAAGAAAAGTAATTTGTGCTTTTTACTGTCAAATCTGGACTATCCGTGAAAAATAAGACCCTCTGATAGAGGTGTGAACAGAGCCTTTGAAAGATGACATTAAAATGGGCACTGTCAGATTCAAAAACTTTTGTACATCTTGGCAAAACATCAATCTTTCTAATGTGTTACATAAGAAAATTTTATTTCCATTTTATAGAAATTATGGCTTATAAAAAAAAAAAAAGACCACTAGGGGTCCCCATACCATCCAGAACAAAATCCTGTTTGGCTGCAGCATCATCTATGTCCTGGCTGAAGCACAGGCTGGGACAAAGTCCAAAAAGTGAGGGCGGGACTAGAACTCCTCTGTGCTCACTCCTGTCCTATCAGACTGCAGCATAAAAACAGAGAGGAGGGGGTTACAGAGCAGCCTGCAGTGATTGCACGAAGATACACAGCACAGCACAGCAGACTCAGGGAGGAAGTGAATGCATGGTGAGTGATGGCTGGCTCAGTGCTTGCCTCAGACACCCCCCCCCCCCTCCAGAAGAGAGGAATGAAAACCAAGTGAGCAAAAGAAAGAAGGTATTTGTGAGAGATATATAAGTGCTAGAAACATAAAAATTATATGTACATGATCAGGATTAGGTACTTTTGTGGGATATGACAGGTGCTCTAAGGAAATTGTGTAGAAATCTCATAAAAGAATGACAAACAATCCAATAAATGGTAAAATAAATAATCTATTTACATAAAGCAACATAACATCACATTTCCATCTATCAGCTACATTCACTTCAGTGATAAGACCTACCCGGGGTTCCACTTTACACCAGGTAAAATACAGTTTGTGAACCACATCTCATTCCTGTAAATCCACCACCTTGTGCGCTTCGAGCTTATTACTGAGTCCACGCGGCAATGTTACAAATAAATTACTGTTCCATAAATATATTGTGGTGTAAAACAGATGTGTAAATAGATACTGAACCCATCATATTTTTATTATTTCTACATTGACCTTCAAATTGTAATTCGTGATATATTTGTAAATCTTTGGTTAATTGTCTTAAGGAGGGAGGATCTCTGTGATCAGCGCTTGTTTACTGATCCTTTACACTGCTTAAAGGGGTACTACCATGCTGACAACTTATCCACCATCTAAAGGATAGGGGATAAGTTGCCTGATCATGCGGGGTCCCGCCGCTGGGGACCCCCGTGATCTCACACGCAGCCCCCCACTCTCATCAGGCCCCGGAGTGAACATCCACTCAGGTTCTGATGACGGGGCCGGTGATTGTGACGTCACAGCTCCGCCCCCGTGTGACGTCACAATCCACCCCTCAATGCAAGTCTATGGCAGGGGGCGAGACAGCTGTCTCGCCCCCTGCCATAGACTTACATTGAGGGGGTGGAGCGTGACATCACATGGGGGCGGAGCCATGACGTCACGATACTCCGGCCCCCTGATCGGCAGTCATCAGACCCGGAGCGATGTTCGCTCTGGGGCCTCATGAGAGCGGGATGCTGTGTGCGAGATTGCGGGGGGACCCCACGTGATCAGGCAACTTATCCCCTTTCCTTTAGATAGGGGATAAGTTGTCAGCACGGTATTACCCCTTTAATTGTGGGGCCCATTTGTGTTCGGATGCCCATTTGCCCAATGATCTTCTATTGTAAAGGGGACTTAAAGGGAACCTGTGACCTGTTTTATGCTGTCCAAACCACAGGCAGTATAAAGAAGGTGCAGGGAACGGGGAGATTTATAGTTTAACCCCTTAAGGACTCAGGGTTTTTCAGTTTTGCACTTCTGTTTTTTCCTCCTTACCTTAAAAAATTCATAATTCTTAAAATTTTGCACCTAAAAATCCATATGATGCTTATTTTTTTACGCTACCAATTCTACTTTGTAATGACGTCAGTCATTGAACCCAAAAGTCTACGGTGTAACAGAAAAAAAAAAAATCATTGTGCATCAAGATTGAAGAAAAAACGCCATTTTGTAAATTTTGGGGGCTTCCGTTTCTACACAGTAAATTTTTTGGTAAAAATGACACCTTCTCTTTATTCTGTAGGTCCATACGATTAAAATTATCCCCTACTTATATAGGTTTGATTTTGTCGCACTTCTGGAAAAAATCATAACTACATGCAGGAAAATTAATACGTTTAAAATTGTCATCTTCTGACCCCTATAACTTTTTTATTTTTCCGGGTATGGGGCGGTATGAGGGCTCATTTTTTGCGCCGTGATCTGAAGTTTTTAGCAGTAACATTTTTGTATTGATTGGACTTTTTGATCGCTTTTATTCATTATTTCATAATATAAAAAGTGGGCAAAAATAGGTTATTTTGAAATTTTCACGTACTCCATTGACCGTGCGGTTTAATTAACGATATATTTTTATAACTCGGACATTTTCGCACGCGGCGATACCACATATGTTTATTTTTATTTGCACAGTTTAGTTTTTTTATGGGAAAAGCGGGGTGATTCAAACTTTTATTAGGGAAGGGGTTAAATGATCTTTGTTAACTTTTTCTTTTTTTGCAGTGTTATAGCTCCCATAGGATAACACAGATCATTGATTCTGCCGCTTGACTGCTCATGCCTGGATCTCAGGCACGGAGCAGTTATTTGTTCCTTGTGTGTTCCAGCTGTTCGGGATGCCACGATTTCGCCACGGCAGCCCTGAACAGCCGACTGAGCTAGCCGGGAGTACTTTACTTTCACTTTAGACTTTGAACGCCGCGTCTAAAGGTTTAATAGCGTGCGGCACCGCGATCAGTGCCACGGGTCCTGGCCGTTGTTAGAGGCCGGGCCCAACCCACTATGATGCAGGGCCGCGCCGTGGCCACGCGTTATAGAAAGGGAGCGGACTCAGGGCGTACAGGTACACCCTGAGTCCTTAAGTGGTTAAAAAAAAGCCGCTGGGACTTGGGTAACTAGTCATTGGGGTGGTACCCGGTGGTCACGCCCCCTCCCATAGACTTGCATTGAGGGGGCGGGACGTGATGTCATGAGGGGGCAGGACTATGACATCACGAGCTCCCGGTGCCGGCTCCAACGTTCGGAACAGTTTGTTCCAAACACTGAGCAGCGGAGTACCCCTTTAAGGACTTCCATTTCACACACTACAAACGGAATAGATTATGGAAAAATCTTAGCAAAACATCCCACAGGCTGCAATTCAGACCAAATATACTGGGCGGCCTCATACCAACCAGAGAGCATAAACAACTCCTGACAGAACGTTGCAAAATCACGGAGGGAGATTGATCAAAACCTGTGCAGAGGAAAACTTGCCCAGTTGCCCATAGCAACCAATCAGATCACTACTTTCATTTTTAACAAAGCCTCTGCAAAATGAAAGAAGCGATCTGATTGGTTGCTATGGGCAACTGGGCAAGTTTTCCTCTGCACAGGTTTTAAATAGATTTGTAAATGACTTCTATTCAAAAATCTTTACCCTTCCAGTACTTTTTAGCAGCTGTATGCTACAGAGGAAATTCTTTTCTTTTTGAATTTCTTTTTTGCCTTGCCCACAGTGCTCTCTCTGCTGACACCTCTGTCCGTGTCAGGAACTGTCCAGGGCAGCATAGGTTTGCTATGAGGATTTTCTCCTGCTCTGGACAGTTCCTGATACGGGAATCAGGTGTCAGCAGAGAGAACTGTGGACAAGACAAAAAAAGAAATTCAAAAAGAAAACAATTTCCTCTGTAGCATACAGCTGCTAAAAAGTACTGGAAGGGTAAAGATTTTTTTTTTAATAGAAGTAATTTACAAATCTAGACAAAAAAAGAAGGCACGCACGCTCAGCGGAGACAGCTCGGTATGGGAGTCCGTTGTACGGGGAGCTGGAGCACAGCAACAGCGCAAGTGTTATGACGCTCAGAGGCTACACCGGCAGTTTCACACGTGAATGCGCGCTTCTTCCGGCCTCCGAGGCCGGAAGAAGCGCACATTCACGCGTGAAACTGCCGGCGTAGCCTCTAAGCGCCATAACACCTGTGCTGATGCTGTGATCCAGCTCCCCGTACACCAGACTCCCATACCGAGCCTTCTCCGCTGAGCGGTGAGTGCACGCACGTGCCTTCTTTTTTGTCTATACTTGATACTTTAATCTTCGTATGTGCACCCAGCAGTAGACGACCATATAGGTTGCCGATACCTCGCTGCACCATAACTAAGGTGAAGATGCCTTTTGTGTGCCCTCTCCTTTCTCGTCTCGCCACTATTTTAATTTACAAATCTGTTTAACTTTGATTTTTTTTTTTTTTATTATTCCACCGAAATACCCCTTTAATCAAACCCTTACATCATATGGCAATGTACCTAGATAAAAAGAACCCTTCATAAATACTTTATGGATGTGAAAGTGGAACATTTCTATATATCCCTTTGCTTCTACAATGGTTCCCATATATGTCAACCAGCTGCTCGATATATTCCCTACTGGTCCAATGACACAAACCTAACTTTTCTTATCTCTTGAAAAGAGAAATGTAACAAGGATCTCCATTAAAACATGGAAACTGTAGAGAAATCTCTTGGATATAACAACCTCGAAAACAATATTCTTATTATCCATCTTCCATCTGAAGATTGTTTACGGAGCATCCCCCTATACAGGGACCACTATAGACGAAGGCTACCCTATCAGAATAGCAATAAATCTAGAATATTCATCAATGTGTGAAGTTCGTATCATAATCTGTAAAGGCCAAAGAATGTTTTCGTTTCATCGGGGCCGACCAAGCTGACATTGGAGACGTTGACGTACAAGGCTTCGTAGGCGGTGAGGTTGAATACAGCTCCGAGGTAACTGTGTCTCCCCCATATAACACGCGGGGTACAGTTGTAATCTTCTCTATTTTCCATGAGTTTGATTCCTTGAGGATACCTTGAGGTTTTCTTATAGACAATATGCGTTAACTCTTTGTCTTTGGGACAGGCGTTTCCCCGGAAGTAGATGGAGGAATACACAAAGTGCAGGCCTGTTTTATTCACTATTAGGCCTCGGTTTTTGTACCGAATGCCCGCGGTAAAGGCTCGCCCAGCGACATCTTCCCAAGAGAGCGGCAAAGTTGTGCTGATTTTTCCTGTAAAATGAAAGTTGCGTTGTTTTAGAAAATAAATAGTTCAAAAGCCACAATCTGAGAAGTTTTTGGTTGTCTAATCTAAATGTAACTCTACAAAGACCTACAGGAAGGCTGTGTCCAATAGATGGTGCTAGAGGGACAGTACATTTGCATTTCTTTTTCCCCAGAAAGCAATGCATGGTGCGCTACACCATTAGTAACCCCATAAGTAACCTCCTAGATCATTAGTTTCCTAACTGTGGACCTTCAGATATTGTGAACCTACAACTTCCAGCATGTCCGGACAGCCGTTCCACTGCCCTAGATCTATCCTCTAGCAAATTCATTATGACTATTGTAAATAAATGGGCTATTCATGCTTTAATATTGGCCATGATTAAGAGCACTAGCTCGAAATGCGTCAAAGTTTCACTCATTTTTAAGGAGTGACACGTCACTCGCCACTTCGGTGGCGAACCATTCTTTTATATGCTACTATTAAACGTTAAGTTTTAATGCTTTTTCCCTGGGAGCTGGATTCCATCCTTTGTTTTCTTTAATATTGATGGCTCATCCACCTCCCATACTCCAGCAACAACTGCGGCCTTTACTACTACTTTGCTGTACTATTGGTGCTTCAATACTCAAGTGTTCACCAGGCAATTTAATTGGGACCCTGAATTGCAGGTACCAATAGCATGACAATGCATGGGCAAACACATGTAAACACTGAAGAGGCTGATGCTCCTTAATATAGCTAGAGAGGCTATCAATTTAAAAATCCAAAATAACCCCTTTATATAAGCACTTCAAGATGCTCTGATGAGAGGGGCAGAGTCACACATGGAGCCAAAGGGATGTAGAGTGGAAAACGAGAAAAAGATGTTTGGAGGAGAAGAGGAAGAGACAGAAGAACAGGTGGAGCTAGGAGAACAGGAGGAGCCAGAAAAACAGGAGGAACCAAAAGAACAAAAGGGGCTGGAAGAACTGGAAGGAGACCAGGAAATGGACAGGAGAAACCTAAAGAACTGGAAGGAGACCAGGAGAAGAATGGGGAGGGGGCAGAAGAACTAGAAAGAGAACAGGAGGAGCCAGAAAAACAGGAGGAGTCGGAAGAAGAAGAGATGGAAGGAGACCAGAAGAAGAACAGGAGGAACCAGAAGAAAAAAAGGGGCTAGAAGAACAGGAAGGAGACCAGGAGAAGAATGTTGGGGGGGGGGGGGGGGGAGAAGATCAAGAAGAACTAGAAAGAGAACAGAAGGAGCCAGCAGAACAGAAAGAGCTGAAAAAAAGAACATGAAGAGAACTGGAGGAGCCAGAACAACAGGAGAAGTCGGTAGGATAAAAGGAGGAGCTAGAAAAGGATGAGCGAGAAGAACATGCAGAGCTGAATATCAGGAGGAGTAGTAAGGAGAAGAGGAGGAGAAGGGAGGAAAGGAGGAGCTGGAAAAATAGGAAGAGTCTCCACCACAACTGAGATACCAACAATGTGACTTATATGTCAAAGAAGTTAACTGTGAAACAACTCTGGAGCCCCAATAAGTCTAGAACTAACGGGGTTTTCTAGGGCTTTAAAGGGGTAATCCGCTGCTCAGCGTTTGGAACAAACTGTTCCAAACACTGGAGCCGGCAGCTAGTGAAGTTATAGCCCCGCCCTCTCATGATGTCACACCCCGCCCCCTCAATGCAAGTCTATGGGAGGGGGCGTGACGGCTGTCACGCCCCCTCCCATAGACTCGCATTGAGGGAGCTGGGCATGACATCATGAGGGGGCGGGGCTAACACACCACGAGCACCCATCGCCGGCTTCAGCGTACGAAACAGTTTGTTCCAAACGCTGAGCAGCGGAGTACCCCTTTAATATTGAGGGTCTGTAGTCAGGATGGGCCAACAATGTAAGCATTGGCCTTTATAACCCTGGGTGCATCTTCAAGGAATTCATGGGAACTTCCCATCTTCTGCTCTACAATGAAGCCGCGTTGCTCCACAAAGTAAGGCAATAAGAAATAAAAAACATTTGTAGTATTTACCTGTGACATGTGCGGCTTGTCTGCCATCATTTTTCTCTGGAGGCTTTTCCAGCCCTGCAAAACAGAAGGAGAAAAAAAAAACTTACCCTAAATGAATCTTCAGTGCACGCGCTGTAAAGGTTTTTACATATGGAAATAAAACCGATATAGTAATAGGAATAAGTTACCTGTCAGCTTCGCCAAGGAAGGAGATAAATTGGCTTCACCCGAAAGCTGCAAGAAAAGAGGGAAAATAAGATGAGGCTGGAGGGTCATATACAGTCAAGTATGAGCTCCAGTCTGTCTATCATACAAAATTACATACCATAAAAATCTGAATAAATATAAATAATATCTATATAAAGCATACCTAATGTACCTGATGTTTAAAAAGGTTTAGATGAACTCCAGAGTTGTGACAAGGCGATTTTTGGGATCTTCCTGCTATTATTGAGCCCCTAAGTGTCCCCTCCGTGGTGCAGAGCTATTTCTCATGTTCTAGGTTTCAGAGGGTGGGACCAGAGCAAAAAATGTTGCCAGCAGTACTCACATATGTTTTCCCTTCCCTTACTTGTCTGGCCAACACAGCACAGCACATACTGCTCTCTGCTATGTCGTGACACAATGCTGATGAAAGTACACTGGACTGAACAGACTGGCACGGTAGTGGGGGGTGATTTACAGTACACTACCATACAATGTATTCGGAAAGTCTTCAGACCCCTTTACTTTTTTCACATTCACAAATCAAGTTTTCCTCCTATTATACTGAACTCAACATAGTGATAATGAGAAAACTGAATTATAGAAATTTTATTCAAAATGAAAAACTAAAATTTAGCATGGAAACAAGGATTCAGACCCTTTGCAATGAACTTGATATTTAGCCTTGGCTCCTCCCATTTCTCCTGATTATCTCTGAGATGTTTCTACACCTTGGTTGGAGACGCCTGTGGTAAATTCAGCTTATTGGACAGAATTTGGGAAGACACAGCTGACGGCTGACTATGTATATCAGGGTTAAAAGCAAACCATGGGGGGGGGGAAGGAATGCATGTAGAGCTCAGGGACAGGATTGGGTGAAGGAACAAATCTGGGGGGGGGGGGAATTCTGCTGCTCTGAAAGTTCAAAAGATTACACCCCACCAAACTAAGTAATCAAGGTAGGAAAGCCTTGGTATGAGAAGAGACCAAGAACCCAATGGTCACTCCGGCTGAGCTCCAAAGATCCGGTGTGCAGATGGGAGAAACTTCCACAGGGTCCAGAACCATCACTGCAGCCTCCACAATCTGCGCTTTATGGAAGAAAGAAGCCTCTCCTCAGTAATAGACAACAGAAAGCCGCCTAGAGTTTGCAAAAAAGGACTATAAGACTGTGATAAACAAGATTCTCTGGTCTGATAAAACCAAGATTTTTCGGCCTCAGATCTAAGCATCATGTCTGGAGAAAACCAGGCACTGCCCATCACCTGCCCAATACCATCCCTACAGTGATCATGGTGGGGGCAGCATCATGTCTGGAGGAAACCAGGCACTGCCCATCACCTGCCCAATACCATCCCTACAGTGATCATGGTGGGGCAGCATCATGTCTGGGGGAAACCAGGCACTGCCCATCACCTGCCCAATACCATCCCTACAGTGATCATGGTGGGGGCAGCATCATGTCTGGAGGAAACCAGGCACTGCCCATCACCTGCCCAATACCATCCCTACAGTGATCATGGTGGAGGCAGCATCATGTCTGGAGAAAACCAGGCACTGCCCATCACCTGCCCAATACCATCCCTACAGTGATCATGGTGGGGGCAGCATCATGTCTGGAGAAAACCAGGCACTGCCCATCACCTGCCCAATACCATCCCTACAGTGATCATGGTGGGGCAGCATCATGTCTGGGGGAAACCAGGCACTGCCCATCACCTGCCCAATACCATCCCTACAGTGATCATGGTGGGGGCAGCATCATGTCTGGAGGAAACCAGGCACTGCCCATCACCTGCCCAATACCATCCCTACAGTGATCATGGTGGAGGCAGCATCATGTCTGGAGGAAACCAGGCACTGCCCATCACCTGCCCAATACCATCCCTACAGTGATCATGGTGGGGGCAACATCATGTCTGGGGGAAACCAGGCACTGCCCATCACCTGCCCAATACCATCCCTACAGTGATCATGGTGGGCGCAGCATCATGTCTGGAGGAATCCAGGCACTGCCCATCACCTGCCCAATACTATCCCTACAGTGATCATGGTGGGGGCAGCATCATGTCTGGGAGAAACCAGGCACTGCCCATCACCTGCCCAATACCATCCCTACAGTGATCATGGTGGGGGCAGCATCATGTCTGGAGGAAACCAGGCAATGCCCATCACCTGCCCAATACAATCCCTACAGTGATCATGGTGGGGGCAGCATCATATCTGGAGGAAACCAGGCAATGCCCATCACCTGCCCAATACCATCCCTACAGTGATCATGGTGGGGGCAGCATCATGTCTGGAGGAAACCAGGCACTGTCCATCACCTGCCCAATACCATCACTACAGTGATCATGGTGGGGGCAGCATCATGCGGTGGCTACAGGGATATTCTTAATAAAAACTTAATCCATTACTGTTTCACCTCCTAAAAAGACAATGGGGGATATTTATTAAAATCTGTGTAGAGGAGGAGCGGTGCAGTTGCCCATAACAACCAATCAGATCACTTATTTCACTTTTAAAGAGACCTGTGAAAAATGAAAGAAGCGATCTGATTGGTTGCTATGAGGAACTGCACCGCTCCTCCTCTACACAGGTTTTGATAAATCTCCCCCAATGTTCCTAAACACACATCCAGGACAACACAGGAGCGGCATAGGGACAACTCTGTCAATGTCCTTGAGTGTTCTACCCAAGTGCAAACCCAATGGAACATCTCTGGAGAGACCTGAAAATGGCTTCTACTGATGGTCCCATCCAACCCGATACTAGGAAGACTTTCCTAATGCATTGTAGGTGGCATGTGGAAGCAGAAGTGGTTGCTAACATGGGCAGAAATTAAATACACAGCAGCAGCATCACAAGTAATGGGTTACACTAAGCACTGAACTGCTGCTGCTGAGATGAAAGGAAAGCCTTGGTTTACCTTTTAGAGACAGGCTCACAGCTTGCAGGTACACAGCACAGACTCTTTTTCTCCTGCTCATTGCAGTAGCTTAGCCTCACCCTGCTACCTGTGTTCCATTCTGGCCCGTCTATTATACTAGTTTGAATGCCTATGTAGGTCCCCTAATATCAGGCCGGGGCCCAAAGATTGCAGATGGGTTCTTTACTTTCCCAGGACCATTTCCCTATTATTACTTAGAATGAGCGAATAATTTAGTTGTAGAACAGCAGCTTGGAATATAATCCCTTTTGCAAAAATGAAGGGAGGTGCTTGGTCCTTCCATCTTTTACTGACTGTAGAGTCCATACAATTCTCATTCAGGTTTCATAGATAGATAGATAGATAGATAGATAGATAATGTCCTCCATATGGACATGATGACATCACACAGTTCCTCCATATGGACATGATGACATCACACAGTTCCCCCATATGGACATGATGACATCACACAGTTCCTCCATATGGACATAATGACATCACACAGTTCCTCCATATGGACATGATGTCATCACACAGCTCCTCCATATGGACATGATGACATCACACAGTTCCTCCATATGGACATGATGACATCACACAGTTCCTCCATATAGACATGACATCACACAGTTCCTCCATATGGACATGATGTCATCACACAGCTCCTCCATATAGACATGATGACATCACACAGTTCCTCCATATATACATGATGACATCACACAGTTCCTCCATATGGACATGATGACATCACACAGTTCCTCCATATGGACATGATGACATCACACAGTTCCTCCATATGGACATGATGACATCACACAGTTCCTCCATATGGACATGATGACATCACACAGTTCTTCCATATGGACATGATGACATCACACAGTTCCTCCATATGGACATGATGACATCACACAGTTCCTCCATATGGACATGATGACATCACACAGTTCCTCCATATATACATGATGACATCACACAGTTCCTCCATATGGACATGATGACATCACACAGTTCCTCCATATGGACATGATGACATCACACAGTTCTTCCATATGGACATGATGACATCACACAGTTGCTGTAGATTTGTCGGATCCAAGGTGAGAATCTCCGGTTCCACCACATCCCAGCGGTGATCTATAGGATGAGATCTGGTGACTGTGGAGGCCATTGGAGTCATGTGACCTCATTGTCCTGTATGAGATGATGTCATGTGACCTCACTGTCCTGTATGAGATGATGTCATGTGACATGGGGCATGATCCTGCTGGAAGTATCATCAGAAGATGGGTCCACTGTGGTCATAAAGGGATGGACATGGTCAGTAACAATACTGTGGGAGGCTGTGGGGTTTATACCAGGATCAATTGGTACTAAGGGGCCCAAAGTGCCCAAAAAATGTTGTCCCCCCCCCCCACTACCACCACCACCACTACATCCCCCATCAGCCAGAACCTGATACAAGGCAGGAGGGATCCATGATTTATGTTGTTTACACCAAATTCTGACCCATCTGAATGTCACAGCTGGAATGGTTCTTCCATCCTCCATTGTCCAGTTTTGGTTCCTGTGTGAATTGTAGCCTCAGATTCCTGTTTTTAGCTGATAGGAGTGTCACCCGGTGGGGTCTTCTGCTGCTGTAGCCCATCTGCTTTAAGGTTAGACATGTTGTGTGGTCAGAGATGGTATTCTGTAGATCTTAGCTGTATCCAGTGGTTATTTGAGTTGCTGTTGCCTTTCTATCATCTCGAACCAGTCTCCATTCTCATTCAGCAAGGCCGTTTCCCTGACAAAACATTTTCCCTTTTTCAGACCATTCTCTTTATGGTTGTACGTGAAAATCCCAGTAGATCAGCAGTTTCTGAAATACTCAGAGCGGCCCGTCTGGCCCCTACAACCGTGATAGATCCCCTTTCTTCCCACATTCTGATGCTCAATTTCAAATTCAGCAAGTTGTCTTTATCATGTCCACATGCCTAAATGCACTGATTTGCTGCCATGTGACTGTCTGACTAGATATTTGTGCTAAAGAACAATTGAGCAGGTGTACCTAATAAAGTGGCTACCACACTACATCAGTGGTCTCCAAATTGTGGACCTCCAGGTGCTGCAAAACTACAACTCCCAGCATGTCCGGACAGCCAACGGCAACAACTGGAGGGGCACAGTTGAGAGACCCCTGTATTAGAAGATAGATTGCTCAGTACTGCTCTATAATGTCATTTATGCTGCTGCTGCTTCTGGGGGGTGTGCTACAGAGCAGTGTTTCCCAACCAGTTTGCCTCCAGCTGTTGCAAAACTACAACTCCCAGCATGCCTGGATAGCCAGGGCCCCAGTTGGTAGACAACTGCTTTAGAACAAAGATTGCTCAGTACTGCTCTATAAAGTCCTCTATGCTGCTGCTACTTCTGGGGGTGTGCTATAGAGCAGTGTTTCCCAACCAGTTTGCCTCTAGCTGTTGCAAAACTACAACTCCCAGCATGCCTAGATAGCCAGGGCCTCAGTTGGGAGACCACTGCTTTAGAACAAAGATTGCTCAGTACTGCTCTATAATGTCCTCTATGCTGCTGCTACTTCTGGGGGTGTGCTATAGAGCAGTGTTTCCCAACCAGTTTGCCTCTAGCTGTTGCAAAACTACAACTCCCAGCATGCCTAGATAGCCAGGGCCTCAGTTGGGAGACCACTGCTTTAGAACAAAGATTGCTCAGTACTGCTCTATAATGTCCTCTATGCTGCTGCTGCTTCAGGGGGTGTGCTATAGAGCAGTGTTTTCCAACCAGTTTGCCTCCAGCTGTTGCAAAACTCCAACTCCCAGCATGCCCGGACAGCCAACGGCTGTCCGGGCATGCTGGGAGTTGCAGTTTTGCTACAGCTGGAGGTCCAGACTTTGAGGACCACTACACTACACATCTGCGTAGTGATATTTTTGATGGTTTAGAACAGGTGACCCCCATATATTAAACACTACGAAACAATAAGGCTACATTCACACCTACAGGATCTGTCGCAGATTTCACGCCGTGTTCGGCTACATCGATATCTTCAGCAGATCCCCGTACATGTGAACATGGCCCCAAAAACAAAAAAAAACACAAAAGAAAAAGTCTCGTACCTCTTTGAGGGCGTCCATGTCCTTCTGCAGCTCGATGATCTTGTAAGTCCCCAGTCCGACCCCGGCCAGCGCCAAAAGGACCAGAAGAAAAATAAGCACAAGGTAAGCGCAGGTTCCATCTTTGCGGCGTTTTATCCTGAAATCTGGGAAAGTTGGCGGAATCGGCGGTGGCATGGGTGAGTGGGTCAGGATGACGGGTCTTTCATGTTGGTTCGCCCAGTAGGCCGACTGCTGGCCGTATCTCAGGTGCTGCATGTTGGCCATTAGAGATTAGCCTGAGCTTCTTGTAGACGTTCTTCAGACTCAACCTTCATGAATTTAGCTAGAGGAAGGAGAAGTGGAGGTTTTCACACTACTACTCCCTTATATAGTCTCGGTGACGTCGCCCCCTCACACCTTCTCTCTGTTCCACTTACTCTACGCCCTTTACTCATTTGCAACCAGAGAAACTACAACATCCTCCCTGAGCATCTTCTACATGACTTATCCGAATTACTTGTTACATAATAACTAAAGATGAGAGAACTTTAGAAAAATTTGACTTGCCGGGTTTGCCGCACTTTTCCATAATTGCTGGTTCAGTTCGGCTCAGTTCGACGCGAATCGGGAGTGAAATAAGCCCCTGAACATGATTAAAGGGGTACTCCGGTGGAAAACCTTTTTTTTTTATCAACTGGTGCCAGAAAGTTAAACAGATTTGTAAATTACTTCTATTAAAAAAATCTTAACCCTTCCAGTACTTATTAGCTGCTGAATACTACAGAGGAAATTATTTTCTTTTTGGAACACAGAGCTCTCTGCTGAATCACAAGCACAGTGCTCTCTGCTGACACCTCTGTCCATTTTAAGAACTGTCCAGAGTAGGAGAAAATTCCCATAGAAAACATATGCTGCTTTTTTTTTTTTTTTTTTTTACCAACTGGTGGCAGAAAGTTGAACAGATTTGTAAATTACTTCTATTAAAAAAATCTTAACCCTTCCAGTACTTATTAGCTGCTGAATACTACAGAGGAAAGTATTTTCTTTTTGGAACACAGAGCTCTCTGCTGACATCACAAGCACAGTGCTCTCTGCTGACATCTCTGTCCATTTTAGGAACTGTCCAGAGAAGGAGAAAATCCCCATAGAAAACATATGCTGCTCTGGACAGTTCCTAAAATGGACAGAGGTGTCAGCAGAGAGCACTGTGCTCGTGATGTCAGCAGAGAGCTCTGTGTTCCAAAAAGAAAAGAATTTCCTCTGTAGTATTCAGCAGCTAATAAGTATTGAAAGGGTTAAGATTTTTTTTTAATAGAAGTAATTTACAAATCTGTTTAACTTTCTGACACCAGTTGATAAAAAAAAAAAAAAAAAAAAAAGTTTTCCAGCGGAGTACCCCTTTACCCTTAACGACCCGGGGTTTTTCCGTTTTTGCACTTTCATTTTTTCCTCCTTACCTTTTAAAAAAATCATAACTCTTTCAATTTTGCACCTAAAAATCCATATGATGCTTATTTTTTGTGCCACCAATTCTACTTTGTAATGATATCAGTCATTTTACCCAGAAAATCTATGGCAAAATGGGAAAAAAAAAATCATTGTGAGACAAAATTGAAAAAAAAAAACGCCATTTTTGTAAATATTGGGGGCTTCCGTTTCTACGTAGTACATTTTTCGGTAAAAATGACACCTGATATTTATTCTGTAGGTCCATACGATTAAAATGATACCCTACTTATATAGGTTTGATTTTGTTGGACTTCTGGAAAAAATCATAACTACATGCAGGAAAATTAATACGTTTATAATTATCATCATTTGACCCCTATAACTATTATTTTTCCGTATATATGGGCCGGTATGAGGGCTTATTTTCTGCGCAGTGATCTGAAGTTTTTAGCGGTACCATTTTTGTTTTGATTGGACTTTAATTAATTTTTTTCATGATACAAAAAATGACCAAAAATATGCTATATTGGTCTTTGGAATTATTTTGCACGTACGCCATTGACCGTGCGGTTTAATTAATGATATAATTTTATAACTCAGACATTTACGCACGCGGCGATACCACATATGTTTATTTTTATTTACACAGTTTGTTTTTTTTAAATGGGAAAAGGGGGGTGATCCAAACTTTTATTAGGGAAGGGGTTAAATGATGTTTATTCACTTTTTTTTTTTTTGCAGTGTTATAGCTTCCATAGGGGGCTATAACACTGCACACACTGATCATTGTTATCCCATAGGGGCCTATAACACTGCACACACTGATCATTGTTATCCCATAGGGGCCTATAACACTGCACACACTGATCATTGTTATCCCATAGGGGGCTATAACACTGCACACACTGATCATTGTTATCCCATAGGAGCCTATAACACTGCACACACTGATCATTGTTATCCCATAGGGGACTATAACACTGCACACACTGATCTTTTACATTGATCAGTTACCCCATAGAATAACATTGATCAATGATTCTGCCGCTTGACTGCTCATGCGATCAGACAACAGGAGGCAGGTAGGGACCCTCCTCGTGTCCTGCAAGTTGTTCTGGATACTGCCATTTCAGCCGACTGAGCTAGCCGGGAGTGGTTTACTTTCACTTTAGACACAATGATCAACTTTGAACGCTGCGTCTAAAGGGTTAATAGCACGCGGCACTGCGATCACTGCCACGCGGTATTAGCCACGGGCCGGACCCGACAAGCGGACTCATGGGACACAGGTACGCCCTGTGTCCTTAACGGGTTAAAAGGGTATGTTCACACTGCGGAATCTAGAGCGGAGATTCCATTCTGGCGGCCGCCACCAAAATACTTCTGCTGTAGGACCTGGCGGGACTGCGCCGTCACCATTGTCCGCTATGCAGTGCTTGGACTTCCGCACACAGAATGAATATACCCTAAAACCGTCTAACTGTATCACTAACTGTAGTCCTGGAAAACCCTGCTGGGAATGTATTCAAGTATTTCTAAAGTGTTTTTAAGGCTCAGTTGTGGCGACGCACGGTAACCCACGGTGACTAAGCTTCTTTAATGCGCTTGCGGATTTTTGAGGCTTATTCACACTAAAATAAAGCGGCATCAAGTATCCCTGGTTGTCGGTAGATGCCTGACGGGGTTAAAATGCACACAGAGGTATCAGAAGCTGCAGTGGGGTTTTTCAAGGGTTCTAAAAATGATCAGGTTTTTAGTCTGAGAGAAGAAGATGGCACGGAGTCCTCCAAGCGTAATTATCAATTTGTTGAAAAGAAGCAACGGAATTGGCGTCCTAAAGTAGTGAAGAAAAAATAACTTTTGTATAGAAAAAATGCAGAAAAAAATTATCCCTTTTTTTGTGAAAATGATGGGTTGTGAATGTGCAGGCGCTGCTGGAAGTGGATGGGGGATTAGTGTTTCTACTCAAAAAAATAAAGGGAACACTTAAACCACCCCCCCCCCCCTCAGGGTTTTTCAGTTTTTGCACTTTCGTTTTTTCCTCCTTACCTTTTAAAAATCATAACCCTTTCAATTTTCCACCTAAAAATCCATATTATGGCTTATTTTTTTTGCGCCACCAATTCTACTTTGCAGTGACATCAGTCATTTTCCCCAAAAATTCACGGCGAAACGGTAAAAAAAAATCATTGTGAAGAAAAAACGCCATTTTTTAACTTTTGGGGGCTTCTGTTTCTACACAGTACATTTTTCGGTAAAAATGACACCTTATCTTTATTCTGTAGGTCCATACGGTTAAAATGATTCAAATTTTTGTTAGGTGAGGGGTTAAATGATCTTTATTAACACTTTTTTTTTTCCACTTTTTTTTTGCAGTGTTATAGGTCCCATAGGGACCTATAACACTGCACACACTGATCATTGTTATCCCATAGGGACCTATAACACTGCACACACTGATCTCTCATGCTGATCACTGGCGTGTATTAACACGCCTGTGATCAGTGTTATTGGCGCTTGACTGCTCCTGCCTGGATCTCAGGCACGGAGCAGTCATTCGTCGATCGGACACCGAGGAGGCAGGTAAGGTCCCTCTCGGTGTCCTGTAAGCTGTTCGGGATGCTGTGATTTCACCGCGGCGGTCCCGAACAGCCCGACTGAGCAGCCGGGATACTTTCACTTTCACTTCAGACGCGGCGGTGAGCTATGATCGCCACGTCTGAAGGGTTAATACAGGGCATCACCGCGATCGGTGATGTCCTGTATTAGCCGCGGGTCCCGGCCGTTGATAGCCACCGGGACCAACCCGATATGGCATATCGCGGGAGCCGGCGGCGGACGTAAAGGAGTTAAACAACACAATGTAACTCCAAGTCACTGACACTTGTGTGAAATCCCACTGTCCACTCAGGAAGAACACTGATTGACAATCAATTTCACATGGAACAGACAACAGGTGGAAATTATAGGCAATTAGCAAGACACCCCCAATAAAGGAGTGGTTCTGCAGGTGGTGACCACAGACCACTTCTCAGTTCCTATGCTTCCTGGCTGATGTTTTGGTCACTTTTGAATGCTGGCGGTGCTTTCACTCTAGTGGTAGCATGAGACAAAGTCTACAACCCACACAAGTGTATCAGGTAGTGCAGCTCATCCAGGATGGCACATCTATGCGAGCTGTGGCAAGAAGGTTTGCTATGTCTGTCAGCGTAGTGTCCAGAGCATGGAGGCGCTACCAGGAGACAGGCCAGTACATCTGGAGATGTGGAGGAGGCTGTAGGAGGGCAACAACCCAGCAGCAGGACCGCTACCTCCGCCTTTGTACAAGGAGGAGCACTGCCAGAGCCCTGCAAAATGACCTCCAGCAGGCCACAAATGTGCATGTGTCTGCTCAAATGGTCAGAAACAGACTCCATGACGGTGGTATGAGGGCCCGACATCCACAGGTGGGGGTCGTGCTTACAGCCCAACACAGTGCAGGACGTTTGGCATTTGCCAGAGAACACAAAGATTGGCAAATTCACCACTGGTGCCCTGTGCTCTTCACAGATGAAAGCAGGTTCACACTGAGCACATGTGACAGAGTCTGGAGACGCTGTGGATAACGTTCTGCTGCCTGCAACATCCTCCAGCATGACCGGTTTGGCTGTGGGTGAGTAATAATGTGGGGTAGCATTTCTTTGGGGGGGGCGCACAGCCCTCCAGGTGCTTGCCAGAGGTAGCCTGACTGCCACTAGGTACCGAGATGAGATCTTCAGACCCTTTGTGAGACCATATGCTGGCCCTGGGTTCCTCCTAATGCAAGACAATGCTAGACCTCACGTGGCTGGAGTGTGTCAGCTGTTCCTGCAAGAGGAAGGCATTGATGTAATGGACTAGCCCGTCCGTTCCCCAGACCTGAATCCGATTGAGCACATCTGGGACATCATATCTCGCTCCATCCACCAACGCAACGTTGCACCACAGACCGTCCAGGAGTTGGCAGATGCTTTAGTCCAGGTCTGGGAGGACATCCCTCAGGAGACCATCCACCACCTCATCAGGAGCATGCCCAGGCATTGTAGGGAGGTCATACGGGCACGTGGAGGCCACACACACTACTGAGCCTCATTTTGACTTGTTTTAAGGACATCAAATTTGGATCAGCCTATAGTGTGGTTTTCCCCTCTGAGTGTGACTCCATATCCAGACCTCTATGGGTTGATATATTTGATTCCCATTGATAATTTTTGAGTGATTTTGTTGTCAGCGCATTCAACTATGTAAAGACGAAAGTATTTCATACGATTAGTTCATTCATTCAGATTTAGGATGTGTTATCTTAATGTTCCCTTTATTTTTTTGAGCAGTGTAGTAGTATCCAGCGTACAACAGAAAGAGGAAGACTTGTAATAGTTGTAGTACCTACATACAGCAGGAGGTTCAAAATTTTATTTTATTAAAATTTTGCCAACCAGGAGGCCCAGGCCCGGCTGGAGTTAGCAGCAGCAAGGGTGAGGCCGGACTGCAAAAATTTTTAGTAGCCAGCAGGTTAAAAATCTAGGTTTTTCAAATTTTGCTAGACTGCCCAGACCTGATTGGAGGAAGCAGCAGCAAGAGTGATGGCAGACTAGTGGGCCCTGTAGTACCCAGCATACAGCAGGAGGAAGCAGACTGGTAAGGGTAGTAGTAGCCTGCATACCACAGGAGGTTTAACAATTGATTTGATTAAAATTTTGCCAGGGGGCCCAGGCCCAATGCATGCCCTGTGATACACACTGACAATTGCATGGAATGGCCCACCCTCTGCACCACATGATTGTGATCAGTGGGGACTAGTGGTAACTGTAGTAAGCAGGCAGTGGTGAGGTAATATTAGCTGTAGCCACCAGACAGCAGGCATTGATGGACTAGGTATACTTCTAGCCAGGCTTTGTGATGCCTATTCATGTGCTGGCGCAGAGGCCTAATTCCTAAATTGGGACCCTGCCTGTGCCTTACTTTCTCTCTGAAGAGACGGCACTGTGCCTGCTTTGCTGCATCTGGTGACAAAGTAAAGAATTTCCACATGGCAGGATGCAGTAAAGAGCTAGGTACATCACCACCCAACTGTGCCCCTGTTCTAGAACAGTTTTTTCTCAAGTCTTCAGATCCAGCACCAGTGTTACCGTCACCTGCTCCAGAGCTGCTCAGATCAACAGACCTGTTGACATCATCATCATACTCCTCTTCATCATCCCCACCACTCCTCTCAGTAAGAACTTCTTATGTGTCATTGTGGCCTCCTTGTTTTCTCTCAGCACATCCACCAAGATGTCTTACAGTATCCCCCACCACGACTACCACCACCAGTCCCACTAGTGCTATGCTCGGTCACCACACTCCAAATGCTGATCATGACACAACTCCTCCTTGTTGCTCATGTTATCCATCTGCATAGCAGTAGGGGGGAAGCAAAGGCGGAGATGAGGAAACAGAGCAACTAGGACCAACAATTCCTTTACCAAACATATGTTTTGGATATTGTAAACTATTTTGATGTTATTTTGATCTTTTTGGGGTTATTTTTCACTCACCTACTAGTTAACTTTAACTTTCTTTGCTTTGAACTGCATTGTTATCTTTCAACCAGGTATTAGGCAAGTTTGATTAAACCAAGAATATAAATGTACAGTGGCTGTATAAATAGAACATGATTCCTAAGTCATTCTCCTGGAGTGATGCAGTAAGTGCTATAGGAATATCTATTCTTAACATTTTTGGAAATAATCTTGTTATACTGACCTATTTGTATTAAATATGAGAGGGGAAACTTTGCTCACCTCAGTATGAGTCTGGCTTCTGCTTATCTCATAGTTTGTAGCCACTATTAGTCACCACAACTTTTCAACATTGCTGGAAGTGCCTTCAGTTTCCATCTGCACCAATGAGGCCATCACATGCGCTACTTATGATGTAGGTAATCACTAATTCCCATAAATACAATAAGTCTTAATTCCACCACTAGTTCTGATAAGATAATAACAGTAGCATAGTCAAGTTATATAAACTCTCCAGTTGAAAACTGCACCCCAATGTAAAGTGTTCTAGTAAATTAAATTATTATAACAGAGGTCAAGGTAGCAAGGCACCCAACAAAGACCCAGACTGCAGCCGATCACTCTATGAGGGGTCAGAGACTGGGTTAAATTGTATGTACACTTGCAATTGTGCAGTTTGATTTAAGCAACAATAAACGTAAAGAACTTTTTGGGGTGCATCAGGTGGCTTCTATTTCCATAATTCCCATATAAGTGAACGGATAGAGCTGGAAAACATGTGCATCCATTTATTCTCTGACTGGACACAATGACCTGCTCACCGGGCAAGGTTCCCTGCTGCCCTAGGCCAGGGGGGGAATGGGGGGGGGATGTTTGATTGGCAAGTCTGGGGTGGGGGAGGGCTAGTTGAGGGGGTTAGGACCATGTGCAGACATGAACAGGAATTTGTTGACCAGGGACTTGGTGACCTTAGCCCTCTGCCAGCTTCTTCACCTGCATCTATGCCACCGCAGCCACCTCTTTCTTCTCCTCCCCCAGGCAGTTCTTTTTTTCAGGTATGGCTAGAGGCTGGTGGAATAGTGGTGGTCTCCCAGAGAAGGACACAGCAACACAACGATATAGCAGCTGGGGAGACGACAAGGAGGTGGATTACAGTTATTGATCACCCCTGCTGGCTTGACAGCTGTTTACACCACTGCACAACTCAGATCCTCCCTCTTTCTTTGAGCAAAAGTGCAGGCAGTGGTGTATTTAAGGGGTATTCCGTCCAAAGGAGAGGGGATAAGACGTCTGATAGTGGGGGGCCCGCTGCTGGGGCCCCCCAAGATCTCTGTGCAGCACCCACATTCTATGCCGGGCTGCGTCTTCAGTCTCGGAAAGCTCTGTGTTGCCTGGCCTGGAGACATGATGCCACGCCCCCTCCATTCATGTCTATGGGAGGGGGCGTGACTGCTAACACACCCCCTCCCATAGACATGAATGGAAGGGGCGTGGCATGATGTAACAAGTGGCGTGGCATGACATCATGTCTCCAGTTCTGGAAACAAAGAGCTCCCCGAGACTGGGGACGTAATCCGGCATAGAATGCGGGTGCTGCAGGGAGATTGCGGGGGGTCCCAGCGGTGGGCCTCCCCGCTATCAGACATCTTATCCCCTATCCTTTGGATGGGGATAAGATGTCTTTGGCCAGAATACCCCTTTAAAGCTTCAATTCTGCTGCCCCCCTCAAACTGCCGCCCTAGGCCTGGGCCTTGTTGGCCAAGTGGTAAATAAGATAAGAAGTTAAAAGGATTTATTTCCCATAATGCAACGCGTTTCACGGTCACCCGCTTCCTCAGGCATGTTTGGTTTAGCAGATTACAAGGTATATATAGGGAAAAGGGGTTAACCCCTTCAAGGAGGAAAATTTAATTAACCCCTTGAGGGGTCAAGCCCTTTAAGCCCTTCACAACAAGATAGAAGCACATAATAACATCACAACAAAGTACCCAATAAAACCAATACAATACAATTAAAAACAAATATTAAATTTTAACAAAAAATATTAAAAATATTATAGTACTATATATATAAAAAAAAAATCTTTTTTTCTTTTTTTTTCCCCCCTTTTTTCCTTCCTCCATTGTTCCCATTTTTTTCTCCTTTATTTATTTATTTATTTTTTCCTCTTTCCTCTTTTTTCTCTTCGATTTTTTAACGGGCATTTTCCAGTGTCTCATTAAGACCATCTGGAAATAAAGTAACCAAAGAAAAAATCCAGAAGGATTCCCTATTATTTAATCGCTGTATACGATTATGACTAAAAACTGGAATAGTTTCTAGTATAGTCAGCTTTAAAACATCAATGCATCTATCATGTTTAAGAAGTCAGTGGCGTGAGACACTATGTAGAACAAAACCATTTTTAATGTTAGATCTATGTTTGTTCATACGTGACCGCACCGTCTGTACGGTGCGGCCAACGTATTGAAGCCCACACGAGCAAGTAAGTAGATAGATAGCAAACGAACTATCACAGGAATAATGATTTTTTATTTGGAAACTTTTTTTTAGATACTGTGGAGTTAAATGAAACAGAGGGAGTGCCAATCATAGCACAACAAAGGCACCTTGGTCGCCCACAAGGAAAAGTGCCCGGGGCTTTGGAGCCAACAGAATGGTTTTGTTGAAGAGATTCAGATTTGAACCTACTAGGAGCCACCAAATTTCTCAGGTTCGGGGACCGAAGAAACATAATACCTGGTTGGGATGGCAAACATTTTTTTAAAATAGAGTCATCCAATAGGATAGACCAATTTTTTCTTAATATTCGGCGAATATCACCTGCTCCACAATTATAATCTGTAATAAAATTATATTTATAGGACTCCTTAGGTGCTGTCTGAATAAATTCTTTTTTTCTTTTTCTCACAAGTGTTTCCTGTGATATATTCTTCACCCTATTAAATGCATCAGTTAGGATGGAGGGGGGATAGCCTTTGGATAGAAAACGTTCACGAAGAATGCCTGACTGTTTAAAAAAATCTTGTTTATTGGTGCAGTTTTTGCGTATACGCAAATACTGCCCATAGGGCACGTTTTTAATCCACTTGGGATAATGAGAACTACTGTATTCCAAAAGACTCTTAACGTCTACCTTTTTGAAAAAGGTTTCTGTTATAATCTTATTATTGATATCTTTTTTAATCAACAAATCTAAGAATTCTAAGATATTAAAAAAGATTAAAAAAGATATCAATAATAAGATTATAACAGAAACCTTTTTCAAAAAGGTAGACGTTAAGAGTCTTTTGGAATACAGTAGTTCTCATTATCCCAAGTGGATTAAAAACGTGCCCTATGGGCAGTATTTGCGTATACGCAAAAACTGCACCAATAAACAAGATTTTTTTAAACAGTCAGGCATTCTTCGTGAACGTTTTCTATCCAAAGGCTATCCCCCCTCCATCCTAACCGATGCATTTAATAGGGTGAAGAATATATCACAGGAAACACTTGTGAGAAAAAGAAAAAAAGAATTTATTCAGACAGCACCTAAGGAGTCCTATAAATATAATTTTATTACAGATTATAATTGTGGAGCAGGTGATATTCGCCGAATATTAAGAAAAAATTGGTCTATCCTATTGGATGACTCTATTTTAAAAAAATGTTTGCCATCCCAACCAGGTATTATGTTTCTTCGGTCCCCGAACCTGAGAAATTTGGTGGCTCCTAGTAGGTTCAAATCCGAATCTCTTCAACAAAACCATTCTGTTGGCTCCAAAGCCCCGGGCACTTTTCCTTGTGGGCGACCAAGGTGCCTTTGTTGTGCTATGATTGGCACTCCCTCTGTTTCATTTAACTCCACAGTATCCAAAAAAAAGTTTCCAAATAAAAAATCATTATTCCTGTGATAGTTCGTTTGCTATCTATCTACTTACTTGTTCGTGTGGGCTTCAATACGTTGGCCGCACCGTACAGATGGTGCGGTCACGTATGAACAAACATAGATCTAACATTAAAAATGGTTTTGTTCTACATAGTGTCTCACGCCACTTACTTCTTAAACATGATAGATGCATTGATGTTTTAAAGCTGACTATACTAGAAACTATTCCAGTTTTTAGTCATAATCGTATACAGCGATTAAATAATAGGGAATCCTTCTGGATTTTTTCTTTGGTTACTTTATTTCCAGATGGTCTTAATGAGACACTGGAAAATGCCCGTTAAAACATTGAAGAGAAAAAAGAGGAAAAAATTAATAAATAAATAAAGGAGAAAAAAATGGGAACAATGGAGGAAGGAAAAAAGGGGAAAAAAAAAGAAAAAAAAAATTTTTTATTTTTATTTTTATATATATATAGTACTATAATATTTTCAATATTTTTTTGTTAAAATTTAATATTTGTTTTTAATTGTATTGTATTGGTTTTATTGGGTACTTTGTTGTGATGTTATTATGTGCTTCTATCTGGTTGTGAAGGGCTTAAAGGGCTTAACCCCTCAAGGGGTTAATTTAATTTTCCTCCTTGAAGGGGTTAACCCCTTTTCCCTATATATACCTTGTAATCTGCTAAACCCAACATGCCTGAGGAAGCGGGTGACCGTGAAACGCGTTGCATTATGGGAAATAAATCCTTTTAACTTCTTATCTGGTCTCAGCGCTTCCATTGATCCCGCTCTGATACCTGGAGATTGCTTGTTTTTATCGTGATTCTATTTCAGCGGGACGAAGCTGCAGAGACCCTTTGATCATACACCCTGTTCCATTGTTGTACTTGGTTGGAGTACAACTTCATGTGGTAAGCGCAATTCACACTTAGCGTTACCAACTCACCTTTGGTGTTACACTACGGAGCGCATCCGTTTGTGCTTTTTTTTTATTTCAAGTGGTAAATAAGTCACTGAATTTAGTGCATAATGACCTCTCATGACCTCCGAACGCATACTTCATGCTTGTTGGGGTGATATCTAGTCACACCATTGTATCGTCTATTGTAACCAGATTCTCAGCATGTAATGTGGTTATAGCACGACAAACCTTCGAGACCTCTTAGGTACATCAAGCTTTGCAGACTGAAATGCATAGATGATCACGATGCATACCGTACGGTAACCAGTCATCCTACAAGTAGTTGTTGAGGTTAGGAGTCAAGTGCAAAGCAGGTCACCGCAGTGTATACATTGTTCCTGAACGGGCCGCTGTCTGTGGTGGTCTTCGCAAAAAAGGTACTGCTATATTTAAAGGGCAGTAGCAGTTCTCAGAATCACCCACTGCTTCCTATGAAAGTGCTGCACAACCAATGACGGTCTGCAGATGTATACTGCACAATGCTACACCATATTAGAGCTGGGCTTTCTGATGTCTAATATGTGACAGTGCACATTGGAAAAGTACATTTCTGGAGTCAAGTAATCAAAAACTAGACAAAGTAAGAATAAAGTCCAGGGTGTGCACTGCCACTGGGTCCAGTACTGGATTAGTGTCCCGACTACTGCTGCTACTCATGGATCCTCCGCTAGTGCCGGTGCTCTTCCAGACAATGAGAGGTAAAGATCGGAACAAAACATACAGAGGCACTCGGGTTATCTGCGAGTGGTTTATTGTGTACCGGTCATACAGCTATGCTCAGTCATGACTGACCATCGCTGTATGACCAGTACACAATAAACCACCCGCAGATAACCCGAGTGCCTCCGTATGCTTTGTTCCAATCTAGTCAAAAATGAGAACACCAACATGGCCGCTGGGATACTGGGTCATTTGACGTACAAGATGGTCTCTAGACGAGGGTGTGAATCCTTTGGGCCAAAGCTAGTTTGGCACTAACACTAGCGCAGAACTTAGGGAAGAGTATCCCCAGGTCGTGGTTCCCGGAATTGCCACAAGTTGGCTGCAAGATGGAGCTGGGATGATGGGACTGGGAGATGGTTATTGGACCTAGACTAGAACATTGTCACCAGGTCAAGAGTAGTAGATGTGGGACTGTAAAACAACAAGGGTCCAAAGGTCAAAACCAGAAGTAGACTTGGAATAAGCTTAGGGGACATACTTGGAACATAGTGACTTGAGGTAGAGTCTAGGTATAATAGAGGATAAGTCAGTGGTCTCCAAACTGTGGCCCTAAAGATGTTGCAAAACCACAGATGATGATCAGATGGTGGATCCTGGGTGCAGATCCTTTGGGCCAAAGCTGGTTTGGCACTAGCAGTAGTGCAGAACTTAGGGAAGAGTATCCCCAGGTCGTGGTTCCAGGCATGGCCACCAGTTGGGTGCAGGATGCAGCTGGGATGATGAGACTGAGTGGTGGTTACTGGACCTAGAGGGGAACATGGTCACCAGGTCAAGAGTAGAAGACGCGGGACTGTAAAACAACAAGAGTCCAAAGGTCAAAACCAGAAGAAAACTTGGAATAAGCTTAGTGGACATACTTGGGACATAGTGGCTTAAGTCTACAGAATAGAGGTCAGTGGTCACCAAATTCTGGACCTCAAGATGTTTCCAATCTACAGATGATGACCAGATGGTGGATCCTGTATTGCAGTGGTCTCCAAACTGTGGACCTCAAGATGTTGCGAAACCACCAATTATGATCAGATGGTGGATCTTGTATAGCAGTGGTCTCCAAACTGTGGACCACAAGATGTTACAAAACTACAACTTCAGCCGTTGGCTGTCTGGGCATGCTTGAAGCTTTTGCGACATCTGGAGGGCCACAGTTTGAAGACCACTGGCATATGTTATCTAGGTTACTTAGAGCAATGGGTTACACCTGGCCAAAAACTAGCTTGGTAAAGGCTACATTTGGCTGCTAACAAGCTAGTTATAAGACACATCCACCTCATATGGTCATAGTTTTGGCCACACGTGGCCCTGCCACTCCTAGTGATTCCTTCTGATTCCGCCCGTATGCAACTATGGCCAGGTGCCCATTACGTTTCATACCACACATTGGCAGAATAGATTCAATGACCCGAACGTGGTGGTAACTGTCTGAGCATCATTGTCTTGGCTCAGACAGAAAAACTAAATCAGACCACACGATTTAGTTCAAGCCAAAATTTGGATATATTCAATATATCCAAGTCACTAAGTCAACACTTTTGGGTCATTGAATGGAATTGATCCCATGCAGATTTGAGCATAGATACGCTGGCAGACGAAATTCTGCCGACATAGCCATACTACATGAATCATAATATGTACTTTGCCTAAGGGGGTTGCCTTCTTGGACAGGCCTAATTTGGTAGAGGAGTCCATCACAATAAAACGGTTTACAAGGCTGTAATCTATTGGGGGAACCCTGTTGGCAAGTATTTGCTTTCCATGGTTTTTAAGCCACTAAAAAATGTACAAAAAGTCCATAAAATACAATACATACGGATGGGGTATGGAAACATTTTTCGATTATTCAGACCTGCAGCATGTCAATTATTTTGTAGTTTCTCCAAAGGGGTTTTTACCTCTTCAATAAAGTGGTGAATTCCGTAGTGAATCCGTAACACGTGCTCCTCCTGCTGTAGAATCATTGCAGATTACCGGTAAGATCCATAATGGAAAAATTAAGACTTATGGCATTGAGCTGACTGTCCTCTTTTTTTTAGACATGTGCAATTCGGTTCGGCACGAATGTCAAATTTACCGAATTTTGCCGTTTTCGTGCATTTGGGCCGTTCCGAATGCACGAAAACATTTTTTTGAATATTTCCGAATAGCAATGATAAAACGAATAGCAACATAACGAATGCATTAGTTATTCTGCGAATGCATGCGGTAAAAAAAACGAATGCATTCGTTATCCGAAAACAAATGCATTAATTATTTACCGAATGCATGCGGTAAAAACACGAAAGTAAAGAATTCTTTCTAATTTTTTTTATTGTTCCCTGCGCTACACTGTTTCTGACTGTTAGTTACTGTTTTACTGTTACTTGGGTGCCTCCAGCTGTTGCAAAACCACAACACCCACCCAGCATGTGGCTGTCTGGGCATGCTGGGAGTTGTAGTTTTGCAACAGCTGGAGGCACACTTTGGCAAACACACGCATTCGCGCAATGCTTTTTAATTCATTTTCAAATTCTGCTGGCTTTTGTCAGAAATGGGTTACCAGGTCAATGACATGTATTGTAATTGCCGTGGGAAAATTTTTCATTCATAAACTGCAGGCTTAATTGGATAATTGCCGTGTAGAACGCTTAGGACACCAAACATTCTACACTGCAATTATCCAATTAAGTCTGCAGTTTTATGAATGAAAAATGTTCCCACGGCAATTACTATGCATGTCATTGACCTGGTCACCCATTTCTGACAAAAGCCAGCGGAATTTGAAAATGAATTAAAAAGCATTGCGCAAATGCGTGTGTTTGCCAGACAGCCACATGCTGGGTGGGTGTTGTAGTTTTGCAACAGTTTGATAGATGCGTTTGATTGTCGGTTGATTTATGTATAACATCATGTTATACATAAATCACCCGACAATCAAACACATCGATCAAACACATCAATCATTCATACAGCATTCATTCATTCAACATTACATTATGTATTAATATAAATCACATAAAATCCTATTGTCTTACCTGTCTTCCAATATTCCGATCTCTGCAGCTGCCCTCTTTTCCTGCACACACTCCCGATAATGGTCCCCTGCTTTACCCGAATGTACCCGAATACCGAATGTATACGAAAAATCAAACCCACCCGAATACGAATGTATCCGAAAAAAAATCAAACCCAGACATCCGAATTCCGAATGTATCCGAAAAAATGAACCCACCTGACACCCGAATACTGAATGTATCCGAAAAAAAATGAAACCTGGACACCCGAATACCGAATGTATCTGAAAATCAAAACTGAAAATATTACTGAACCGTAAATTTTATAAAAAACGAAAAACGAAAACTTTTCTTCTGCACATGTCTACTCTTTTTTTCTAAATGTACATAAGTCTGAAAACAGGTTCAATAGGGTGACGTGACACAAAGTGGGCAGGGTTGCCATATAGATATATATGAAAAATACAGACAAAAAATACACTAAAGGTCCATTCAAAGTGACCAAAAATAAACATGGATAAATAAAAAAAATTAAAAAACTGCAACGGGTTTTGAATTGCTAACAGTTCTTAATCATGGCTACAGTAGCCAAAGAAAAAACAAAAAGCATTTTAATGTTTTAAGGAGCCATTAAAAGAGAAACCTGTTATGCGTTTTGTTGGTTTGTTTTCTTGGGGGATGGGGCTTCTGTAACCAGGATTTAGAACTGTTAGCAAATCAAAACCTGTCAGAGTTTTTATTTTAGTTTTTTTTTTTTTTCATCTATGTTCATTTTGTTCACTTTATCTTTAATACATTTTGGAATTTTATTGGAAGCTGTAAAAACTTGTGTAGAACTTGTCTGTCGTTTGGATAGGTAGACTTTACCTATGAAGGCTATCATACCTTTGCGGTGAAATAACAGATTTTGTGTGATTTTGAGAAACACGCAGTGTAAAACATGATTCAATGACTAAATGTGAACAAAGTTTCATTCTGAAGAGACTGTAACCAGGTCAGCTGAGGATTGTCACCCGTGGTCAACATCTGAACAATATAGATAGATAGATAGATAGATATATATATATATATATCTATCTAACTAACCAAACCCCATGGGCTCTCAGCATCTAGAGGAAGGTATTATCTTCTAATGTTCTTCTATCTAGTCGACCACATAGACAAAGTTCCACTTCTCTACGTTGTGTTTTTCCTCGTCTATCTGTGACTCAGTCACTTTTTCCTGACTTGAAATGGACATTTAACCTGATGTAATATCTTTTATTAGATGGCGAATACTTGTGATCATCGCTTCCTTATTATGTATGTGTGAATGCATGTTGGGTATGTAAAAAAATTTATAATAATAAATATTATATTTATATATATATATATATATATATATATACACATACACACACACACACATACATACAGTGGGGCAAAAAAGTACTTAGCCACCAACTGTGCAAGTTCTCCCACTTAAAAAGATGAGAAAGGCTGTAATTTTCATCATAGGTTATAACCTCAACTATGAGAGACATAATGAGAAACAAAATCCATAAAATCACATTGTCTGATTTTTAACCTTTTAAGGACGTAGGGCGTACCTGTACGCCCTACGCCCGGTCCCAGAGTTTAAAACGGGGTCACACCGTGACCCCGCATCACACTGGGTCGGTCCTGGCTGCTATTCATAGCCGGGACCCTGGGCTAACAGCGCGCGGCACCGATCCTTGTGCTGCGCGCTATTAACCCTTCAGATGCGGCGATCAAAGTTGACCGCAGAGTCTGAAAGTGAAAGTAAACGCTTCCCGGCAGCTCAGTTGGGCTGATCGAGACATTGCGATAAAATCGCGATGTTCCGATCAGCTAGGACGCAAGCGGAGGTCCCCTTACCTGTCTCCGCCGCGTCCGATCTGGGTTTGATTGCTCCAAGCCTGAGCTACAGGCTTGAGCAATCGAGCCCCTATCTCGATGATCCATGCAAAGCTATGGCTTTGCAGGGATCAGCATAGGAGATCAGTGTGTGCAGTGTTATAGGTCCCTATGGGAGCTATAACACTGCAAAAAAAAAAAAGTGAAAAAAAAAACAAAGGTCATGTAACCCCTTCCCTAATAACAGTTTGAATCAACCCCCTTTTACCATAAAAAAAAAGTGTAAATAAAAATAAACATATGTGGTATTGCCCCGTGCGGAAATGTCCAAACTATAAAAATATATTGTTAATTAAATCGCACGGTCAATGGTGTACGCACAAAAAAGTCCAAAATACTGCATTTTTGGTAACTTTTTATATCATGAAAAAATTTATAAAAAGCGATCAAAAAGTCCAATCAATACAAAAATGGTACCAATACCGGCCCGTACGCAGGAAAATAAAAAAGTTATAGGGGTTAGAAGATGAGAATTTTTAACATATAAATTTTCCTGCATGTAGTTGTGATTTTTTTTTTCCAAAGTACGACAATATCCGACCTATATAAGTAGGGTATCATGTAAACCGTATGGACCTACAGAATAAAGATAAGGTGTTATTTTTACCGAAAAATGCACTGCGTAGAAACGGAAGCCCCCAAAAATTACAAAAATTAAATTTTTTCTTCAATGTTGTTGCACAATGAATTTTTTTTCCGTTTCGCCGTGGATTTTTGGGTAAAATGACTGATGTCACTGCAAAGTAAAATTGGTGGCGCAAAAAATAAGCCATCATATGGAATTTTATGTGCAAAATTGAAAGCGCTATGATTTTTAGAAAGCGATGAGGAAAAAATGAAAATGCAAAAACCGAAAAACTCTGCGTCCTTAAGGGGTTAAAGAATTTATTTGCAAATTTTGGTGGAAAATAAGTATTTGGTCAATAACAAAAGTTCATCTCCATTCTTTGTTATATCCCCTTTGTTGGCAATGACAAAGGTCAAATGTTTTCTGTAAGTCTTCACAAGGTTTTCACACACTGTTACTGGTATTTTGGCCTATTACGCCATGTAGATCTCCTCTAGAGCAGTGATGTTTTGGGGCTATCACTGGGCAATACAGACTTTCAACTTTCTCCAAGGTTTTCTATGGAGTTGAGATCTGGAGACTGGTTAGGCCTCTCCAAGACCTTGAAATGCTTCTTACGAAGCCACTGTTTCCTTGCCTGGGCGGTGTATTTGGGATCATTGTCATGCTGAAAGACCCAGCCACGTTTCATCTTCAATGCCCTTGCTGATGGAATTAGGTTTTTACTCAAAATCTCACGATACATGGCCCCATTTAGAGATGAGCGAATTTACAGCGATTCGATACAAGCTTCTCAGCTCGGCAGTTGCTGACTTTAGCCTCCAGCTCCGGTGGGCTGGAAAAGGTGGATACAGTCCTAAGAGACTCTCCTAGGACTGTATCCCCCTTTTCCAGCCCAACGGAGCACCTGAAAGCTGAACTAATCTATGCAGGATGAAGTCAGCAATCGCCGAGCTTAGAAGTTCGTGACAAATCGAATCACTGTAAATTCACTCATCTCTAGCCCCATTCATTCTTTCCTTTACACGGATCAGTCGTCCTGGTCCCTTAGCAGAAAATCAGCCCCAAAGCATGATGTTTCCACCCCCATGCTTCACAGTAGGTATTGTGTTCTTTGGATGCAACTGAGCATTCGTTCTCCTCCAAACATGACGAGTTGAGTTTTTACCAAAAAGTTCTACTTTGGTTTCATCTGACCATATGACATTCTCTTAATATTCTTCTGGATCATCCAAATGCTCTCTAGCAAACTTCAGAAGGGCCCGGACATGTACTGGCTTAAGCAGGGGGACACGTCTGGTGCTGAATGATTTGAGTCCCTGGCGGCATAGTGTGTTACTGATGGTAGCCTTTGTTACTTTGGTCCCAGCTCTTTGCAGGTCATTCAATAGGTCCCTCCGTGTGGTTCTGAGTTTTTTTATTTGACACCACGGGGTGAGATCTTGCGTGGAGCCCCAGATCGAGGGAGATTATCAGAGGTCTTGTATGTCTTCCACATTTTAATAGTTGCTCCCACAGTTGATTTCTTCACACCAAGCTTCTTGCCTATTTCAGACTCAGTCTTCCCAGCCTGGTGCAGGTCTACAATTTTATTTCTGGTGTCCTTCGACAGCTCTTTGGTCTTGGCCATAGTGGAGATTGGAGTGTGACTGTTTAAGGTTGTGGACAGGTGTCTTTTATACTGATAAGTTCAAACAGGAGCCATTAATACAGGCAACGAGTGGAAGAGACAGAGGAAACTCTTAAAGAAGAAGAAACAGGTCTGTGAGAGCCAGAAATCTTAATTGTAGGTGACCAAATACTTATTTTCCGCTATAACTTGCAAATAAATTCTTTAAAAATCAGATGTGATTTTATGGATTTTTTCTCATATCTCTCATAGTTGAAGTTATAACCTATGATGGGAATTACAGGCCTCTCATCTTTTTAAGTGTGAGAACTTGCACAATTGGTGGCTGACTAAATACTTTTTGCCCCACTGTATATATTTGTACTCGGGGCTACAAACTCGTGCCTGCAAACGTTGCATACCTAACTGTATGAAACACAATAACCTCAGAAAAGCGGTCAGAGGCCATAAACCGCATTCAAGGGCACGCCTATAGAGGGCATACCCTGAAAACAGATGTCCTGCTAAATTGTGGCCAATGGTAGGTCAGAAATGCGGATTATGACAGTTCCTGTGCATTGTATGCTATGGAACGGGATACGTATATTTATTGGAGTATTTGATACAAGAATATTCTGTGAGTTGTAACATCTGCAAGTAGGAAATACACTGCTCAAAAAATAAAGGGAAAACTGAGATAACACATCCTAGATCTTAATGAATGAACTAACTGTATTAAATACGTTTGTCTTTACAGCCAATAGTGTGTGTGGCCTCCACGTGCCCGTATGACCTCCCTACAATGCTTGGGCATGCTCCTGATGAGGTGGCGGATGGTCTCCTGATGACTCTGTCATGTCTGTCACATGTGTTCAGTGTGAACCTGCTTTCATCTGTGAAGAGCACAGGGCGCCAGTGACGATTTTGCCAATCTTGGTGTTCTCTGGCAAATGCCAAACGTCCTGCATGTTGTTCGGCTGTAAGCGCAACCCCCACCTGTGGACGTCGGGCCCTCATACCACCCTCATGGAGCCTGTTTCTGACCGTTTGAGTGGACACATGCACATTTGTGGCCTGCTGGAGGTCATTTTGCAGGGCTCTGGCAGTGCGCCTCCTTGCACACTCCATCTCATGCTACCACTAGAGTGAAAGCACCGCCAGCATTCAAAAGTGACCAAAACATCAGACAGGAAGCATAGGAACTGAGAAGTGGTCTGTGGTCACCACCTGCAGAACCACTCCTTTATTGGTGGAGTCTTGCTAATTGCCTATAATTTCCACCTGTTGTCTGTTCCATGTGAAATTGATTGTCAATCAGTGTTCTTCCTGAGTGGACAGTGGGATTTCACACAAGTGTCAGTGACTTGGAGTTACATTGTGTTGTGTAAGTCTTCCCTTTAATTTTTTTGAGCAGTGTAGTTTATGTTTTAATTCAGCTGTATATGATGTGTAGTATAGTTTGTGTATAATGTCCTGTATTATGCTAAAGTGCTTGCTTTCTGCTAATTACAGTTGTACTTGGTGGCGTCTGGCTCAGCAGGAGTTCGGAGTGCTGACGATAACATAACCGGTTCCCTACCCAGAAATTATGTGGCACCGAGGGAGCCGTTAAACGCACAAACTTACATGAGGCTACCGTAACCTCAACAAACCGTAGAGAGGCGCCACTGACCCGCGGACATGAACTGTCTGAGAAGAGCCTAGAGCAGTCCGGCAACATACGGCAGCGTAAGAAACAAACCTGCGAGTCAGGTACCCCCCCCCCCATCATAGTCATCCCCAAATTATTTAAATCTACAGCGGCCTGATCTTGCACCTGCAAGAGGACCGCATCGGCAGGTGACTTCAGGACCCACCAGCCAAACACTGCCACTGCCGGTGACCACCTCAGTCCTCGCCCCGCACTCCTCTCACACATCCGCTCGGCTCCAACAACTGCTGGTATAGGCAGCGAGCGCAAAGACACTACCTTACTTGAATCAACGCAGTCTTTCCAGCCCCACCGGACCTGATCCCCGCTGCTACGATCCATCTCCACATGGTGCAAAACGTGACCCACGCACCAAACATCGCAGCAAATAACTGGATCATGGACGCTAGTATCCTGCTGATACGAATCACCCACCAATTCCCAAAAAATGCCCTAAGGAACAAGGGGAGTTATATACACACACCCTCCCCGCACTAAATCCTATAACCCCGCCTAGAGGCGGAAGGGTAGTGAATACTCAAGCCCCTCGCACAAATAGAGCCTACACAGGATTAATACATATATATTTATATATGTTCCAGCATAACTTTTGAATGGCTTTAGATATTTCAATTTAAAAGGGGTGCTCCAGGGAACTACACCCATAGTCCGTCATTTCACTCTCATCAACCTATTTACTTGTTTAAATATCATTCAGTTTCCCATCTTTCATTTTCACTTACATGCATAAAGTGAAGGAATGACATCCATCAACCATCCACTCTGTCCAAATCCCTTTCTGAAAGCAGCCCCCACCCTCCTAAGAGACATGGACCATGTGGCTTCTGCCCTGCACTGATGAATCATGCTCTCTTTAGTGCTGAGAACTGGGAGGTGTGTGTGGCCTCACTCTGCTGTTCAGATCAGGAGGGTGGGGGCTGCTCTCGGAGAGTGAGCTGGCTGGCAGGGCAAAGCTACGATTGCTGGAAGATGTAGGCAAGGAGAGGGAATGATGGCAAACAATATCAAGCAGCAAGTGAAGACAACAGGGATCACAAGAGCCATGCATATCAGGCATAATGGTTTATAGGGAACATATCCAGGTAGTGTGGTGGATCTGGAGCTTTTTTAATAAATCTACTTCACTGTAGTGCCAGTCAAATATCTATCTTTTAGAGTTTGTCCCAATACCGACAATCTCCACAGCCAGAGAGTTAAACAGTGGAGCCCGGACACTTGTGCAGTCTAAGAGTAAAACAGCAGTCTATGAGCTTTCTGGTAGATATCCTGATCCCATCACTCTCGGGCTGCGGAAACTGTCCAGGAATTTTTAACATCCTGCCTCCAGACCAACATCATGGAAAAGTATGATTTAACAGTCCTACAGGCTAGTGCACAGAATAGTTAGTGGGTAGGAAGGGAGAGAAAACAGGGTGAGCTGGGGAGAGAAGAGTCAGGGTAAAAAGGACATAGTGCGGGGGAAGAGAGAGGGTGCGGCATTTAAAAAAAAATATTCAAGTTTTCATATCAACCACTAGTATTTCCCTCCGTACTACTAATACATCTCACTATATACCCATGAATACTTCCCTCTCTATAGTGAATACCTCTCCCTATACACCCATAAGCACTTCCCTCTCTACTGCTAATACCTCTCCCTATACACCCATGAGCACTACCCTCTGTATTGCTAATACCGCTCCCTATACACACATAAGCACTTCCCTCTCTACAGCTTATACCTCTCCCTATACACACATAAGCACTTCCTTCTCTATTGCTAATACCTCTCCCTATACACCGATAAGCATTTCCCTCTCTATTGCTAATCCCTCTCTATACTCACATAAGCACTTCCCTCTCTACTGCCAATACCTCTCCCTATACACCCATGAGCACTTCCCTCTCTACTGCTAATACCTCTCCCTATACTGATAAGCACTTCCCTCTCTACTGCTAATACCTCTCCCTATACACCCATGAGCACTTCCCTCTCTACTGCTAATACCTCTCCCTATACACCCATGAGCACTTCCCTCTCTACTGCTAATACCTCTCCCTATACACCCATGAGCACTTCCCTCTCTACTGCTAATACGTCTCCCTAAACACCCATGAGCACATCCATCTACTGCTAATACCTCTCTATTCACTCATGAGCACTTTCCTTCATACAACACAAGCATTTTTCTCTCTACTGCTAATACCTCTCCCTTTACACCTATGAGCACTTCCCCCTCTCTACTGCTAATATCACTCTCTACACCCAAGAGCACTGTCCTCTCTACTGCTTATACCTCTCCCTATACACCCAAGCATTCTGCTACCATCTCCTGCTGCTTTATTACATTCCCAGCCTACCTTTAAATCATCTGAGATGACGACCCCCTGAATCCCTTTCCTTAAATACTGAGGTTAGGACTGTATCGGCCACATGATGATGTGATGTCTGGCTCAATAAACAAGTTCAAGGGGGCCTGGATGTTTTTCTGAATATAATATAATATTATAGGTTATTACTGCTAGATTTATGGGGATAGGATATAGATCCAGAGATTTATTCTAATCGCCATATTGGAGCATGCCTCATGGTGGTGGTGGGGGGTGTATACCTTCCTCTGGATCAACACCGTAGGGTTTTAGGTTGAACTTGGACTTTTTTTTCTCTTTTTTTAAATGATGTAGATTTTTTTTGTTTGCAACATAATATTACAATATTGTGAAACATGCAGATTGCGAAGGAAGCGCAACTTATCTGATGTCGCCCGGTTGTTCTTCTGTGGTTAGAAATCTTTGATGTTCAGAGTTTCCAGACATAAAAAGACTTGAGAAAAAAGGTTTCACCACAAGAGTTTCAGTAGCCCTAAGCAAGTGTTCCGAAATGGAACATGCACGGGGCTCCGCCACCTAATCTGTTCCTGGGAACAAACACCAGAACAAGAATAATAAAATATATATGGAGGTCGTGATCAGATATTACACATGGTGCTGCTGTACGGCCGCCGCGGACTAAGGGAGTGCGTTACTTTCTCGATGAGGTTTAAAGAAGTACTCCGGTGGAAAACTTTTTTTTCTTTAATCAACTGGTGCCAGAAAGTTAAACAGATTTGTAAATGACTTCTATTAAAAATCTTAACCCTTCCAGTACACATTAGCTGTTGAATACTACAGAGGAAATTCTTTTTGGAACACAGAGCTCTCTGCTGACATCTCTGTCCATTTTAAGAACTGTCCAGAGTAGGAGAAAATCCCCATAGCAAACATATTGTGCTCTGGACAGTTCCTAAAATGGACAAAGATGTCAGCAGGGAGCACTGTGGTCATGATGTCAGCAGAGAGCTCTGTGTTCCAAAAAGAAAAGAATTTCCTCTGTAGTATTCAGCAGCCAATAAGTACTGGAAGGATTAAGATGTTTTAATAGAAGTCATTTACAAATCTGTTTAACTTTCTGGCACCAGTTGATTAAAAAAAATAATAATAATGAAAAAAAAAAAAAAAAAAAAAGTTTCCCACCGGAGTACCCCTTTAGGCATTTTATACAGTAGAAGAAGAATTCCAAAAACGCACTTATCCTCTCAGTGTTTCCCAACCAGGATTCCACGATCTGTTGCAAAACTACAACTCCCAGCATGCCCGGACAGCCAAAGGCTGTCCGGGGATGCTGGGAGCTGTAGTTTTGCAACAGCTGGAGGACCCTGATTGGGAAACACTGCTCTATATACAGGACGATACATAGAAACTCCACATTCCTCCTCAGGGACATAACTGGCACTGTACATTATTAAACGTCTGACGCACTTCTGGGACAATCCAGCCCCTTCATCAGGTGCTTATTTATCTACAGGGGGAGATAAGTGTGTCTGATCCTTGGGGGGCTCCAAATCTCCCAGCTGCTTCGAGCGCGGGGTAGGCCCATGCTCCATGTATTCTCTATAGAAGCACCAGAGATACACGAGTATTGCAATGGGATATCTCCAACACTCGCATAGAGAATGAATGGGCCGAGTGCCCACCCCACGCTCCAAGCAGCTGGGAGGTTCGGGTCCCAGGGGTTAGATTCCCTGCACGATCAGACACTTATCTCCTATCCTGTGGATAGAGGATAAGTTAATAAAAGCTGGAGTACCCCTTATGTTTGCATAAAAATGCAGTGCCATCTAGCAACAGCTGGAGTTGCTGAGCGTGTCAAATTTTTATTCCTGCTCGTCCTGGGCTTAAATGGGCGCTGCCAGAATAAAAATATGTTTCTATGTTGTACATCTTGGCAAAACAGTCATCTTTCTAATATACTTCATAAGAATTTTTTTTTAAATAGAAAACATGGCTTATAGGAAAAAAAAAAAAAAAAAAAAATTAAAAACACACTAGGGGTCCCCATCCCACCCAGAACATAATCCTGTCCGGCTGCAGCATCATCTTTGTCCAGATGAAGCACAGGCAGATATAAAGTCCAGGAAGTGAGGGCGGGACTAGAACTCCTCTGTGCTCACTCCTGTCCTATCAGACTGCAGCGTGAAAACAGAGGAGGGGGTTACAGAGCAGCCTGCAGTGATTAGATGAAGAGACCCAGTGCAGCACAGCAGACTCAGGGAGGAAGTGAATGCATGGTGAGTGAGGGCAGGACTATCATTTCTCTGTGCTCACTCCTGTCCTATCAGACTGCAGTGTGAAACCAGAGGAGGGGGTTACAGAGCTAGTTAGGAACAAATAGAAGCATTATTTAGTTATTTATTGTGATGTGACAGGTATGCTATAAGTCTTGTGGGCGGTCTCACTGAAAGATTAGCAACCTAGATTTATGATAACGAATACAGGGACGTTAACCCCCAATTAGGCCTGCCCACTGGACCCTAATGTAAGCACAGTAAGGCCATGTTCACACCTTGGAATTCGGCACAGAAATTTCGGAGCAGCAGAGTCCCATTGAATTCAACAGGATTCTGCTGCGCTGTACACACGGCAGAATGAACCTTTCCATTCTTTCTGCAAACTCCACGCGAAATGCAGTAGTCTATGAGATGGCGCATTCCTGTGCAGCGTCGGCATAATCTGAGAAATTATTTTATCACTGTATCTGTGTCCTCAAAGAAAAAAATAATAAATGAATACCATGTGCAGTTTGTATTTATAAAATAAAAATTAAAAAAAAGTTAAAAACCCATCACTACCACCACATGAAACATTAACCTTCCCTTTACATCAAAGTATCCCTACAGCGCTGACTCATTTCGGGTGCAGCTTACATAACAGGCAGTCCGCTCCCACACAAAACGTGTCACAAACAGTCAGCGGTTATATTACGATGCGATCTGATGGACTGTACAGCCAGTGGTCCTCACTAGAGATGAGCGAACTTACAGTAAATTCGATTCGTCACGAACTTCTCGGCTCGGCAGTTGATGACTTATCCTGCGTAAATTAGTTCAGCCTTCAGGTGCTCTGGTGGGCTGGAAAAGGTGGATACAGTCCTAGGAGACTCTTTACTAGGACTGTATCCACCTTTTCCAGCCCACGAAAGCACCAGAAAGCTGAACTAATTTATGCAGGATAAGTCATCAACTGCCGAGCCGAGAAGTTCGTGACGAATCGAATTTACTGTAAGTTCGCTCATCTCTAGTCCTCACCATTCGAGGTACCGCTTCTCCCGACAGGAACGACTGCCTGGTCATCTTTTCTGTGCAGCCTTCACGCCATGCTTTTTAAAGGGGTACTCCGGCCCTAGACATCTTATCCCCTATACAAAGTATAGGGAATAAGATGTCTGATCGTGGGGGGTCCCGCAGCTGGGACCCCTGTGATCTCTGTGCAGCAACCAGCATTCGTTTAGATTGTCGTGATGTCACAGGCACGCCCCTCGTGATGTCACACCACACCCCCTCGATGCAAGTCTATAGGAGGGTGCGTGGCGACTGCCACGCACCCTCCTATAGACTTGCATCGAGGGGGCGTGGCGTGACGTCACGACCCCCACCGCTTGCTCCAAGCGTTCGGAACAAAAATGTTCCGAAAGCTGGGGTAGCAGAGTACCCCTTTAACACGCTGGTGCTACTTCTGCAGTCATTCCAGGCCCTGATCTTAGGAAGCACATGAGCGCCCCTTTTTTTTTTTTTTTTTTTTTTTTTTTTTTTTTTTAAAGGACCAATGTGCACCCAAATTGTTCTAACTCTCACCTGCATTCGCCTGGTATATCAGTCAGCCACATCGGCTCCATCTTGTCCAACCTTGGCCAATAAGCCTTACCTGTATCTGCCAATTCCCTCTAGTAGCATCCCTTGGCCCATTGGGCCAGTAACCATTCTCTTTAGGACCACCCACAGAGGAACCACCCTGCAGAAACGATAAAAACCTTACAGGAGAGGGTTAAAAAAGTGTAAAAATCAGGGGGCTTCTCAGACAAGGATGCAGGGATTGGCCTAAAGTCAAACCAGTTGGGTGGCACAGCCTGTTTCACGTACACACTTTTCAAAGTGGCTATAATGGTCAAACGACGATTAAACCTAGAAATTAAAAACAAATAGCAAAGCAAAAAACTTTCGAAAGATTACAGGGGTCAATATTCATCGTCTTTTTTTTTTTTTTTTTTTTTTTTTTAAGCTCTCTACTGCCACCGTCAAGAACTGTCCAGGAGTAAAAGCAAATCTCCACAGCAAACCTCTCCCGCTGCGGACAGTTCCTGACATGGACAGAGGTGTCAGCAGAAAGCACTGTGGTCAGGGAGGAAAGAACTACACAACCTCCTCTGGAGCATGCAGCAGCTGTTAAGTACTGGAAGGATTAAGATTTTTATATAGAAGTAATTTACAAATCTGTATAACTTTCTGGCACCGGTTGATTTGAAAACATTTTCCACCGGAGTACCCCTTTAATAACATTTGCATTGCGAACCCAAGATCCTATTGGAAGTTAGAAAACATCAGGATATAGATAAGATTAGATAGATAAGATTAGATAGATAAGATTAGATAGATAAGATTAGATAGATAAGATTAGATAGATAAGATAAATAGGATAGATAAGATAAATAGGATAGATAAGATAAATAGGATAGATAGATAAGATAAATAAGATAGATAGATAAATAGGATAGATAGATAAATAGGATAGATAGATAAATAGGATAGATAGATAAATAGGATAGATAGATAAATAGGATAGATAGATAGATAAATAGGATAGATAGATAAATAGGATAGATAGATAAATAGGATAGATAAATAGGATAGATAAATAGGATAAGATAAATAGGATAAGATAAATAGGATAGATAGATAAGATAAATAGGATAGATAGATAAGATAAATAGGATAGATAGATAAATAGGATAGATAGATAAGATAAATAGGATAGATAGATAAATAGGATAGATAAATAGGATAGATAAATAGGATAGATAGATAGATAAATAGGATAGATAGATAAATAGGATAGATAGATAAATAGGATAGATAGATAAATAGGATAGATAGATAAATAGGATAGATAGATAAATAGGATAGATAGATAAATAGGATAGATAGATAAATAGGATAGATAAATAGGATAAGATAAATAGGATAAGATAAATAGGATAGATAGATAAGATAAATAGGATAGATAGATAAGATAAATAAGTGTGAATTCGGGTAGAAATACAGACATGGTGCACATCTACAATCTTGTATAATGATCTGATTGCTTCTCAGCATAATATCAAAAACTAACAGGTTGTTAGTATACATTTTTGATCAAAAAGTACAAGCCCACTCGCCACGTCAAGGCCACCTATTTAGAGTGGGTCCCTAACGTCCCTAGCATAAAATGGCGCAGCACTGGGCGGCGACCACCACCGCCGCGACACCAATGCCCACAGGGGGGAACGACCCACCGGCAGAGCGGCCCCAATGCCACTCAAACCAGTCTATGGGCCACACCTCCCCGCAGACACGGCGCCACGGCAGCAACGGACGCCGCACAGCACCACACCAGTGTGAACAAGGTGTAATGGCTCACTTACCATGCTCTCCCAGTCAGACTGGGAGGCTGCTAGGAAAGAAATGACCCATGTGTAGCTAACTACTACTTATATAGGGTTGGGCTGAGGGGGTGGGGAAGAGTGCAGACACATGGCGAGTGGGCTTGTACTTTTTGATCAAAAATGTATAATAACAACCTGTTAGTTTTTGATATTATGCTGAGAAGCAATCAGATCATTATACAAGATTGTAGATGTGCACCATGTCTGTATTTCTACCCGAATTCACACTGTGATTTCTATCCCCTCTTTTTTTTTTGTTTGAACATGTTGTCTGCACTCTTCCCCACCCCCTCAGCCCAACCCTATATAAGTAGTAGTTAGCTACACAAGGGCCATTTCTTTCCTAGCAGCCTCCCAGTCTGACTGGGATAGTATGGTAAGTGAGCTATTACATCTTGTTCACACTGGTGTGGTGCTGTGCGGTGTCCGTTGCTGCCGTGGCGCCGTGTCTGCGGGGGGGTGCGGCCCATAGACTGGTTTGAGTGGCATTGGGGCCGCTCTGCCAGTGGGTCGTTCCCCCCCCCCGTGGGCACTGGTGTCGCGGCGGTGGTGGTCGCCGCTCGGTGCTGCGCCATTTTATGCTAGGGACGTTAGGGACCCACTCTCAATAGGTGGCCTTGACGTGGCGAGTGGGCTTGTACTTTTTGATCAAAAATGTATAATAACAACCTGTTAGTTTTTGATATTATGCTGAGAAGCAATCAGATCATTATACAAGATTGTAGATGTGCACCATGTCTGTATTTCTACCCGAATTCACAGATAAGATAAATAGGATAGATAGATAAGATAAATAGGATAGATAGATAAATAGGATAGATAGATAAATAGGATAGATAAATAGGATAGATAAATAGGATAGATAGATAAGATAGATAAATAGGATAGATAGATAAATAGGATAGATAGATAAATAGGATAGATAGATAAATAGGATAGATAGATAAATAGGATAGATAGATAAATAGGATAGATAGATAAATAGGATAGATAGATAAATAGGATAGATAGATAAATAGGATAAATAGGATAGATAGATAAATAGGATAGATAGATAAATAGGATAGATAGATAAATAGGATAGATAGATAAATAGGATAGATAGATAAATAGGATAGATAGATAAATAGGATAGATAGATAAATAGGATAAATAGGATAGATAGATAAATAGGATAGATAGATAAATAGGATAGATATATATTTATTTTTTATTAATTTTTTTTAATAAAAGAAACCAAACCAGGTCGGATATCAAAGTGTTTTCATATTTATTTGGAAATTCACAGTTTCTAAAATTGCACTAAGGCTCTGGAGTTACACTTTTTTTTTCCCCACCATATATTTCTAAGCAAAAAAAAAAATTTTGGGAAAATAAAATACATTTTATTCCTTTTTCCTGCTTCTTTCATGAATACCAGATACCGGGTGCTTAAAATCATCTGCATGTTCTTTACAGTCCTCTACAAAGTAATATCACAAAAAAAAAAAGGGAAATTCGCAAATGCAAAAATCGCATTTCAGGTTGTGTTCAGGAGACAATATAAAGCAGCAAGGAGTGAGAGGGTCGGCGATAAAGACGCGTCTAGTGAGTGTGCGACAACCATACAACAGGGGGCGACAGACTAAGGAATTACAATTTAAAGGGGTTGTCCAACAAAAAGATGTGCAGCCCATACATATAAGTAAAAGGATTTGATCACTTACTGGTTTCCTGTCAAGACTTTTTCCCACAATCCCCCTTGCTTACATACACAGTGAAGGCCATTTGCCAATACTTCCAGGAGATGCGGTAGAACCGGCCATGTGGGGGAGGAGTCTGTCTTTATGTAAAGTCCAGTCTGAAGGCCGCACTGCGGGAGGATATACGGGAGGGAAATGATAATGTGGAGGCATTATGGGTAGAAATAAATGGAGATAAAAATTCTGACAGGGATTCGCTATAAGCCACCAAACATAATGGGTTCTAAAGGAATTAAGTAATGTAATAGACAGACCCCTATTAATTTAATATTCAGGGACTCTATAGGGACAGGGACTGTTCCCCAGGACTGGCGCATGTCAAATGTGGTGCCAATACTTAAAAAGGGGTCAAAAGGTGACCCCGGGAATTAAAGGCCTGTTAGTTTAACCTTCGTTGTATGTAAATTGTTTGATTGTTTTCTAAGAGATGCTATTTTGGAATATCTTGATTTTATTAATGACCTTGTAGAGGGGTTGAATAGTAAAGTAGCAATCTTTGCAGAGGATACTAAACTCTGTAAAGCAGAACACACTATAGAACAGTTCAGTATGTATAGTAGATAACACAATAGAGGACAGTGCACTGTTACAAATGGATCTGGATAGGTTGGAGGTTGGAGCTGGGAAGTGACAGATGAGGTTCAACACTGATCAATGTAAGGTAATGCACATGGGGAAGAAAAATCTGGGCTGGGATTATGTATTAAATGGGAGAACACTTGGGACAACTGACGTGGAAAAGGACTTGGCAGTTTTAGTTAACAGTGAATTTTGTTGTAGTGACCAGTGTCAGGCAGCTGCTGCCAAGGCAAATAAAATCATGGGGTGCATCAATAGGGGCATAGATGCCCACGACAAGGAAATAATTCTACCGCTGTACAAATCACTAGTCAGACCACACATGGAATACTGTGTACAGTACTGGTCAGACCACACATGGAATACTGTGTACAGTACTGGTCAGACCACACATAGAATACTGTGCACAGTACTGGTCAGACCACACATGGAATACTGTGTACAGTACTGGTCAGACCACACATAGAATACTGTGTACACTACTGGGCACCAGTGTACAAGAAAGATATAGTGGAGCTGGAGAGGGTTCAAAGACGGGCAACCAGGGTAATACGGGGAATGGGAGGACTACAGTACCCAGAAAGATTATCACAATTAGGGTAATTTAGTTTAGAAAAAAGAAGGCTTAGGGGAGACCTAATAACTATGTATAAATATATCAGGACAGTACAGAGATCTCTCCATGATCTATTTATACCCAGGACTGTATCTATAACAAGGGGGCATCCTCTACGTCTAGAGGAAAGAAGGTTTCTACACCAGCACAGACGGGGGTTCTTTACTGTAAGAGCAGTGAGACTGTGGAATTCTCTGCCTGAGGAGGTGGTCATGGGGAACTCTACAAAAATTCAAAAGGGGTCTGGACACATTTTTGGAGAATAATAACATTACAGGTTATGGATACTAGATTTATAGGGACAGAACGTTGATCCAGAGATTTATTCTGATGCCATATTTGGAGTCGGGAAGCAGTTTTTACCTCTAGTATGAGGGTTTTTGCCTCCTCTGGATCAATTCAGTAAGTACTCATTAGGATTATAGGTTGAACTTTATGGACTCTGGTCTTTTTTCAACCTTATGAATTATGTTACTATGTGCGACCACCTTAAAGGGTGGAGACCAAAGGCAGCAAGTTATCAGAACAACTCAGGCACATGGGGGGGGGGGGGGGGGGGAAGATGGTGAAGCATATGCTACATTAGAAAAACATCTAATGTTTAACTCTTAAAGGGGGTTGTCCGATTAACAAAAATGGTCTAAACTGATACATTATGTGAAACTTAGGTTATACACACTGACCGGTTTTATCTTATGGGGGAGGATTGGTTGTACCTGCACATGTTGGATATGTATTGGAGTCATCTATAAATGCCATGCTGTTTCGAGTATATGGACCCTGTAAAAGTCTTTTTAAATGTACACACACACACACACACACACACACACACACTAAAAGCCGATCTGTACCGATTCATACAAGCTTAAATAAACATACGCTCATGCACGTCTTATGTGGCGGTCCGGTGAACCCTCTTTGGTCTCTTGTTACATGTATCCCATATTAAACACACGACTGGAGGTGTATGGGGTAACGTAGGAGCAAAGGCGGCACAATAAACAAAACAAGCTGAGCCTCCATTTTCAGGTCGACTGTCCTAAGTGTATGGGGGCTCCCGATTCTCCCGCTAGATCTCAAGGTGATAAGGATCAGTCATGAATAAGGATCAAATCTAATCCGAAACACGTCAGATTTGTATCCTGTCAGTGTTCCTCAACATGCTACAATAAAGTCTTCATTTTAACTGCACTTCAAGCGCTGGACCACGTTTTTTCTTCAAGGATCAGGCAATGGTGAATGTCAGTGCTTGATCTTTTAATTCTAAGGAGTCTGGAGGCAACAAAGGTTTATGGTAGAGGCTTTAAATGAAAAAAAATAAAAAAAATAAATAAAAAAAATAAAAAGAAATGCTCACTATACCAGCCTAGGTGCATGCATACTACTACAATTATATATTTTTTTATATTTATATATATTTTTAATTATATTTATTATTACATGCATATAATTATATACATAATTAAAAACATATATTTAAAAATAATGTAAATATATATTATTTTTAATTATTATATGTATCTAATATTTATAAATATTATATACATCATTATTCTATCAGCAGTTTATTTCTAGAGATGAGCAAACTTACAGTAAATTCGATTCGTCACAAACTTCTCGGCTCGGCAGTTGATGACTTTTCCTGCATAAATTAGTTCAGCTTTCAGGTGCTCCGGTGGGCTGGAAAAGGTGGATACATTCCTAGGAAAGAGTCTCCTAGGACTGTATCCACCTTTTCCAGCCCACGGGAGCACCTGAAAGCTGAACTAATTTACGCAGGAAAAGTAATCAACTGCCGAGCTGAGAAGTTTGTGACGAATCGAATTTACTGTAAGTTCGCTCATCTCTACTTATTTCCCTAAATAACTTCAGGTATGTATGTAAAACACCAGCAGTGGCTCCAGACTACTATAGGTTTGCTAGCAGCCCACACTCCAATGCATACACACTTATACATACACATATTATATTTATATATATATTTTTCTCAGGACCGTCTGGAGTTTGGCAATGATCTCCCACCTATCGTTCTCCGGCTGTTACAAAAACCATAATACTTCTGCATCACCCAGAGCAGTGCTTCCCAACCAGTGTGCCTCCAGCTGTTGCAAAACTACAATTCCCAGCATGCCTGGGAGTTGTAGTTTTGCAATAGCTGGAGGCACATTGGTGGAGAAACAAATTGGCACAGACAGATCAGAGTAGCCTCAAACCCCCCCCACCCCACCCCCCACCCCCGCCAGCGTAAAAATGGCATAAGAGAATAAAAAAAGTAATATAACAGGACTTCTATGACATGAACACTTTATTATTAATGGTCAAACCTTATGAGCTTTAATAAACATTATTGTGTATGCCAGGAATCAATCCGTTGATTGAAAGGGTTGTGAAAGGGTACGGCGCCGTATTGTCCCTAGTGGTTGTATCTGGAACTGCAGCACACCACAGATAAGTCCAATTTAAAGGAGTTCTCCACTGGAAAATTATTATTTTTTTTTTTTTTTTTTAATTAACAGGTGCTAGAAAGATAAACAGATTTATAAATTACTTCTATTAAAAAAAATCTCAATCCTTCCAGTACTAACAGCCTTTGTGTACTACAGAGGAAGTTCTTTTCTTTTTGAATTTCCTTTCTGTCGGACCACAGTGCTCTCTGCTGACACCTCTGTCCATGTCAGGAACTGTCCGGAGCAGGAGAGGTTTGGTATGGGGATTTGATCCTGCTCTGGACAGTTCCTAAAATGGACAGAGGTGTCAGCAGAGAGCACTGTGGTCAGACAGAAAAGAAATTCAAAAAGAAAAGAACTTCCTCTGTAGTATACAAAGGCTGAAAAGTACTGGAAGGGTTAAGGGTTTTTATAGAAGTAATTTACAAATCTGTTTAACTTTCTGACACCTGTTGATTAAAAAAAAAATACAAAAAAAGGTTTTCCAGTAGAGTACCCCTTTAAGTGAATGGACAGGGACAGCCACTATGACTTGTAAGGCGCTGTGCAAAAGTGAGCAGGCAATGGAATTGCCGAATGTCCCATTGAAGTCTATGGGACTTCTGCCTATTCTGTAGATTGCATGCAACACCCTAGTGCAGCTCTTAAATTTTATTGCAGCGGGAGGATAGACTTTCAGAGTTACACTTTACACTGCGGGCAACACTGTAGTCCTCTGCTTAATCAAGCAATCTATGAAACTGGCAGAAGTCCCATAGACTTCAATAGGACACTCCCATAGCCTGCTCACTTAAGAAGCAGACTATGGCGTTGATAGGAGTTTGAAAGTCTATCCTGCCGCTGCACTAAAATTAGTGTTACCCTTTAAAGGAGTGATTTAGGATTTAAAAAAAAAAACAGCTGCTTTCTACCAGAAACGGCACCGCTCCTGTCCTCAGATTGTATGCGATATTTCAGCTCCGTCCCAATGAGTTGAATGGAGCAGAGTTGTAATACCACACAAAACCTACAGGGGTCGCACACACACACACGATCGGAATTTGTAAAAGACCCATTGACTTCAACGGGTCTGTCCAAAGTCTGCAATAGTAGCAGATTTGCAGATTGCCGGTGGACCCATTGAAGTGAATGGTAATGTAACGCGCAGTGGGTAGCGCGATGCGCGTTACGATCACGTGAAGGTACACTAAAGCTGTGTTTCCCAAATTGCGTGCCTCCCGAAGTCCAGGCATCCTGGGTGCTGTAGTTTTGCAACAGCTGGAGGTTCAGAGTTTGTGAAACCCTGCTTTAAAGTTCTTATTCAGTATTAGGAAAAAATAAAAAATGGTGGTTTCTTAAAAAAAAAAAAATTGCGCCTCTCTTGTCCTCTCTGTTTCTGTATAAAACCACCACCCTGTATACCGGGATGTGGATATGTCCTATAGAGTTTTGCACGCAGTTTCAGACATATTCCTAATACGGAGAGAATTATTGCTCTATTTCTCCACTCACCCTCATATGTAAAGTATTAGAAAATCTAAAGATACATTTGGTTCCAGCCACTAATCTCTTATATATAATATAAAAATAAAAAATATATATATAAAAAAAATTATTATATATATATATATATATATATATATATATATATATATATATATATATATATATATTTAAAAAATTTATATATAATATAAATAATTTTTTTAATATATATATATATATATATATATATATATATATATATATATAATTTTTTTTATATTTTTTTTATTTTTATATAATATAAATAAATAAATGTAATAAAAATAATGATATATTATATTGGACTATGGTAAATCTGGTTCGCCAATGTATCAGAAAACACATCCTGTGGTTAGTCCCTTTACGTCGTCTACCATCTATCAGGATTTCCCAACGAGTGTGCCTCCAGCTGTTGCAAAACCACAACTCCCAGCATGCCCGGACAGCCAACGGCTGTCCGGGCATGCTGGGAGTTGTAGTTTTGCAAGTGCTGGAGGCACACTGCTTGGCAAATGCTGCCATAGATTGTTCAGAGTCTATAATCATGGAGACGTGCAGACCTGTATAGAAGCTGTAAGCGGCTTTTTTTCTTACCAATTCTCATTGCCCAGCCTGCAGAACTGTAGGAACTACGCTGCCCCCAGTGGACAAGGAGGTCTGGGCCCTAAGACCATGTTTTCCTCACTATCAGCATGTCACATGACCTGTGGCATCACTGATTATAAGAGCTGAAGACGCCGTAGTATAGATTTTAGGTTATAAAAGCAAACTGCACCTCCCTGGGGATGATTGAAATTTTTATAAGTTTAGAAACCCCCTTTATAATTTTCAGCCAAGTGTCAAGGAGGCGGAGTCAAGCTGCTGAAGTGCCACAGCTTGGCATGCCTCCTTACTTGTCCTTACCAACCTCCGCCGCCTTTTCTCGATATATATACAGATCTCTGTACATTAAGCGTGCCACAGACTGGCACGCTTAAGCAAGCAATAAGCGTGCCAGGCTGTGGCACTTGAGCAGCTCAACTCCACCTCCTTGACACTTTGCTAAGAAATGTAAAATTAAAAAAATTTATAAAATAAAAAGGAAATGTTTGGAAAGGGTATAAGAGCAACCTACCTCTTTAGCAGTTTCTAAATTTAAAAAATATTTTTATTTTTCTAGTCAAGTGTCATGAAGGCGGAGCCAAGCTATTCAAGTACATGCCTCCTCATCTCCTGGCCCTCCTTGACTAATGTACATTGCTCTGAACATCAATTACGGAGGGGCAGGTTGGGGGGGGGGGGGGGGTAGGACAAGTAAGGTGTTGCACCCAGCTATGGCACCCGAGCAGCTTGGCTCCGCCTCCTTGACACTTGGCTGAGAAATTACCTTTCCTGGAGCGAAAAATAGATGCCAAACTTAGAGTCTGGTTTTTATATCCCGACAGCTACAATGTTACCCAATTATCCAGCCTCCAGTTGTTGCAAAACTACAACTCCCAGCATGCCCAGGATAGCCAGACAACACAATGGTTGGAAGACATTAGCCTAAAAAGTTACACAACATTGTCTGCAGCTCTTACCAGAAAAAAAAAAACAGCTGAAAGAATCCCTTTGGAATGATTCCAAGTACTACAAAAGAAGCCTGCGACAACCGCGGTCACATGACTAACGCACTGGACTACAACAAGGTTACGGGAAGAGCTGCAAATTTAGTCATGTGAAGTGACACTACAGATGTGGTCTCACTTCCTCCCATTAACTAGGTCAGGGGGTGTTCCAACATCTACATAGATCAGTAACACCTAGAAAATAGGGTAATGGCCCTTTAATAGCCACATTAGAGGAAAAAATATATATAAAATTAAAATAGACAAATTTTGTAAATCGCCCAAACGGTCTGATTTTAGTTCACAGGATTACAAAATATGAGCTTCTTGTGTAAGTTATGACATTCTGAGACTCTAGCGCAGTGTTCAACAAGGGTGCCTCCAGCTGTTGCAAAAGCTACAACTCCCAGCATGCTGTCCATCCACGCATGCTTGGAGTTGTAGTATTGCAACAGCTGGAGGCACACTGGCTGGTGAACACTGCCATAGATTATTCATAGTTTATAATTGTGGAGAAAGGTCAACATGGGCATGCTGGGAGTTGTAGTTTGGCAAGAGCTGGAGGCACACTGGCTGGTGAACACTGCCATATATTGTTCATAGTCTAACAGTGTTTCCCAACCAGGGTGCCTCCAGCTGTTGCAATACTACAACTCCCAGCATGCCCGGACAGCCAAAGGCTGTCCGGGCATACTGGGAGTTGTAGTTTTGCAACAGATGGATGCATCCCTGGT
>NC_079194.1:19396437-19428937 GCF_029499605.1 Hyla sarda | reverse complement strand
AAAAAAATTACCGAACCAACCCTAGTACAGGCAACCGAACCAAGGACACCAGAACAAATCGGTGTGCACTGTGTCCCCCAATGGATCCTCTGACACCGCGACATCAGCGACCGCAAAAGTGTGCAGCAGGTAAAATTTTGTAAAAGCATGCAAGGAGGACCAAGTGCCTGCCTTACAGACTTGCAAGGCCGAAGCCCTGTTGCAGAGAGCCCAGGAGGCCCAGACGGAAAGAGTGGAATGAGCTGAGACCCAGAAAGACTGAGTCTTCCCTTTGCAGCGGTAAGCTTCAGAGATGGCAGAATGGATCCACCGCGAAATGGTCGCCTTCAAAGCAGGAACTCCCTTACCCTGACCCTCCGTAAGTACAAAGAGAGTCACACTGGCGAAAGGATGAAGTGACCGAAAGGTAAATTCCAACGGCCCGTACCACATCAAGGCCATGAAGCAACCGTTCCTTGGGATGGGACAGAGCTGGACGGGAGGACAATATCCTCATTTAGGTGGAAAAAAGATGGGACCGGACGGAAAACAACTTTGTCATGGTGCAAGACCAGGTAGGGGGAAGTGCAGGAGAGCGCCGCCAGCTCCGAAACTCTCCTAATGGAGGTGACCGCAATGAGGAAGGCAACCTTCCAGGAAAGGACACGAAGAGAAACATCCCGGAGAGGTTTGAAGGGATTACACTGTAAGGCACTAAAAACCAGATTCAGATGCCACAGAGGAGTAGGGGGATCTGTACGGTGGAGCCACATGAGCTACACCCTGCAGAAAAGTGCGGCTGTGAGGGTCGCTTGCACGTCCTGATCATTGTGCGGATCACCTGCAGTGAGAACCCCCTGGCCCTTAGAACCGCGGTTTCAACCGCCACACCATCAAATGCAGACAGTAAATTGGGCTGGCAAAGAGCACCCTGAAAGAGCAGATCGGGACGAACTGGGAGGCGCAGTGGTACTTCGGTCACTAGGCGAACAACGCCAGCAAACCACGCGCACCTGGGCCAGTCCTGAGCTACGAGAAAGGCAGGGACGCCCTCTGCTCTGAGTTTCCTCAGGACCCTGGGAAGGAGAGGAAGGAAGAGATAGGGGAGGACGAAGTGCGACAAGGGGGATCACTAAGGAGTCTACGGCTAGGGCCAGAGGATCTCGGGACTTCGCGACGAAGCAAGGAACTTTCTGGTTGTGGGGAAATGTGAAGAGGTCCAAGTCCGGAGTGCCCGAGAGGTTGCAGATCTCCGCAAACACCTCTGGATGAAGAGACCACTCGCCGGGTCGGAAGAAGAGCGACTGAGGAAGTCCGCCTCCCAATTGTCCACCCCCGGAATGTGAATCGCCGAGATGGAGGGAACTCCGAGTTCCGCCCAAAGCAGGATCATGGAGACCTCGGCCATCGCTGCGAGTGCCGCCCTGGCGATTGACATATGCCACAGCCGTGGAGTTGTCCGACTGGACACGAACAGGACGGTCCTGGAGAAGGTGCTCATAAATTGCCTGAAATTTCAGAATGTTGATGGGGAGAAGAGCTTCCCTGGACTATCCGATCCCTGAAAACTCCCCCTCCCCCCCAACCGCTAAGACTGGCATCCATCGTGATGACCTGCCAATGGAGGGGCAGGTAAGATCGCCCCTGTAGAAGATGAGACCGAAGCCAGCATAGGAAGGACTGTGGTGGGGGCGGAGCTATGATGTCACAAGCTCCCAGGATCAGCTCCAGTGTTGGGAACAGTTTGTTCCAAACACTGAGCAGCAGAGTACCCCTTTAAGGGTCTTGATACCTAGTATAATTTATCAAAGGATCATTGGGGGGGGGGGGGGGGGGGGGAGTTCTAGTCTGTGTATGGAGATGGGGGGGGGGGGGAACAGAGGTCATGGATGTTGGTGTGGAGTGGCAGTGTGTCACTGGGCACTGGGTGTGGATATTTTACTATTTGAGTGTTGGTATAGGATGAAGATTCTGACTTGGAGTTTATTACATTTTTGGAAAATGAGTCACTCTGTTCCGGAGAAGAGAGGGAGGGAGGTCCCAGCAGAAGGAGGAAGAACCCGATGTAGTCAGACTCTCATTGATGGAAATGAAGGAGGCACCCAGACATGACCCCTGCAACACTCGCATGCTGTAATGCGATAGGATGTGGGAAATTGGCCAGGACCCAGCCGAAAAAGCCAGTGGGCAGGAAGAGGGAGGAGCTAAAAGGCCACAGCCGCGGCCTAAATTAATGACCCCCGACGCATGCGGGACAGCGGACAGGAAAAAACGCAAGACTGTTCAGCGCACTGCCCGCTGAGGAAGGACTGTGGAGCTGCGGTTAGACCCTGGAATTCACGATGACTGAGCAGGCAAAGCCTGGTGCCTGAAAATGCCGAGGTACAGAAGAGTGCGCACAAAACAGGGGTAATCCAGAGGTTGAGAGCCCTTAAAAGAAAGGCCCCAGGGGGAGGGGATTATACTCATCCTGTCCCAGAACAAACTTAACTACTGAAGTCTTCAGCCAGCTTTTAAATACTTGCATCATGCCGGGATGAGACAGCGAGACGAGCAGGGAAGGTAGGGGGACCTGGACCAAAGGTACAACCCCAGGTGCTGGCGGCGAGAAGGAGCTGACCGTGCATAACTATGCCTGTGCCCCTTCATCGCATATGGGGGAACAGGATAATTATATATATATTATATATATATGAGATAAAAAGTTAAAAATACTTCCCTGAAATAAAAAAGGAAAAGATCAGGTCTGCCTCCTACAGACACTAAGCTAAAACTGATGGCTCAGAGTCTGTAGGTGGGGTTTATCCTGCTAGGAGGGGCAGACTTTATTTTTGTTGCCTAGTGTCAGCAGCATATACCCACGGTTTGTGTGTCCCCCAATGGAGCCGAACAAGATAGGGTATAAGATGTATGATCGCGGGGGTCCCGCAGCTTCGCTCTGTGCCGGATGACTGGCGACTACAGCCGCCACGGCCCCTTCATGTCAATGGGAGGAGGCGTTAGGGCTACGCTTTAGATAGTGGATAAGATGTTGTTCGGCAGAGAACCTCTTTAAGGGCAAAAACTGTGACCTCTGTTTACAGCTCCATACATTTTGTAATGGCTGTTTTTTTGGTACTGCAGCACAATTCCATTCACTTGAATAGGATGAAGCTGCAGTATGGTGTACAGCAGTGTTTCCCAACTAGTGTGCCTCCAGCTGTTGCAAAGCTACAACTCCCAGCATGCCCTGACAGCCAACAGCTGTCCGGGCATGCTGAGAGTTGTAGTTTTGCAACAGCTGAAGGCACACTGGTTGGAAACAATGGCATAGAGTTCATCTATCAAATATCTATCCCTACATATAAATTCATCTATTTTTTGATTATTCTAGTGACAATGACTGAGACGAGGGTGAGAAATGGCAACAAAGTTAGTATAATGATATTACTGCCATCAGTTTGTCAAGCATGGAATGTGTACCAGCAACTTGTGTTAATTCACCAAACAATGTATTAGTGCCACCTAGAGGTAGAAATTGGGATGAGCCTACTACAAGGAAAATATATTATGTGTGTGAGACAGATACAGTGGGGATCAAAAGTTTGGGCACCCCAGGTAAAAATGTGTATTAATGTGCATAAAGAAGCCAAGGAAAGATGGAAAAATCTCCAAAAGGCATCAAATTACAGATTAGACCTTCTTATAATATGTCAACAAAAGTTAGATTTTATTTCCATCATTTACACTTTCAAAATAACAGAAAAAAAAAAAAAAAAATGTGATGGTGCAGCGGGTGCAAGTGGGCCCATATACAAATATACTCAACTTATACTCAACTTACAATGGCCTCAGGTTACAGTATAGTTGGTCTTTTCAGGACCATTGTAACTTGAATCCAAACTCACCTTACAAAGTACAGACAGTCCAGATCTGTGATACATGTCAATGGCCGGAAGATCTGACCAATCAGAATGGGCATTCACTGGTAAAACACCTGTATTACTGAAGTGCATGCACTGACTGGTGTCTGGTAGCGCCCCCTACAGTACAGGGAGGTATTACATGTTCTGTACTCTTTACCTGTACCAGGGTTATCTGCTCCTTTGGACACCAGGTGAGGGCGGCTCCATTACTTTTTTAGGACACTGAACTGTACGGGACCCTGGAGAAGCTCCTGTCCTCTACATAGACAGTGATTACAGCTCCCAGCAGATCTTTATTACTTTTATATGTAAGGATTTGCTATATCTATATTAGTTATCTACTTATTTTTCTTTAATCCTCACTTTTTCCTATTTTTGGATGACATTTTGGAGGCTTCAGAACCAATTATCAGGTTTCCATAATGTTATGGTCTCAACATACAATGGTCGTTCTGGAGCCAATAATTATTGGGACCAGTGTATAGCATTGAATTGTTAGTGCACTTGTAATCTATATAAAAAAATAAAATAATAATAGGTTACCTTTTTCTCTGGAGAGAATTTCAATGGCTCCACAATGTACAAATCATCTGGATCGACTACAAAAAATAAAATATACATATATAAAATCAATAACTGACAATAAACTGGTCTTTATTTTTCAACCTTATGAACTATGTATCTGGTATTACGGAGTCCATCAAGTTCAACCTATATCCCTACTGTGTCCCCACTGTTTAATTCAGAGGATGGAAGGATCCTTATGTAAACTAGAATTAGGACATTTATTGCTGCAAGAAGGTGCAAAGGTAAAGGGGTACTCCACCCCCTAGACATCCTATCACAGCCCTCATGCCCCTCTCCCATAGAGATGAATGGAGGGGGCGTGACATCACGACCAAGGCCGCCGGAAATCGGCGCCCTGAACATAAATGTTCAGAACGCTGGGGTCCCGGGCCAGAGATCGTTAGAGGTCCCAGTGGCCAAACTCCACCCCCCCCCCTTGGGATCAGACATTCCAAAGGATAGGAGATAAGATTTCTAGTGTCGGAGTACTCCTTTTAATAGAAAAATAAATAAATAGGTGACTTTTATTCATTAGCGTGTACATATACAGTACAGCACACCAGCACACCCTGCGGTGGTTACCCATTGGATTCGTATTTCTAAGCTTTTCCTAAATAAAAAAAACACATTAGCGGGACACTCCTTTGCGATACATTACTACAATTCTGAATAATCTTGCAAAACCTTGTCCACGTGCGAACAGATTCCTGACATCGGTGTTCTTTTCGGCTGTCACTTGTTATACAAAAAAAGATTCCATCTCATCTCCTTTCTATTAATTTTAATGTTTGTATTTCTTACAAAATCCATGAAATCAAAAACAATTTTTATTTTCATAAAAATTTCAAATTTTTTCTGATAAATTTTAATCTCCAGAATCTTCCATCCACCTTTTACAATTATTAACGGTGCATAAATATGGAGTGAAAGAAAGGAGATTATATGGGATCTTCTGTAAAACAAGTAAGGACTCCGGTGAGAAGAAATAAAAAAAATAATGAATAATTTTAGGGTCATCTATAGCGCAAATGCAGTGTATGGGTCACCTATGGCGCATACAAAGATTCCTCTCCACAGTCCTGTGTGTGCAGTAAGGTTTGGAGGCGGGCTCAGCCCGCCTCCAAACCTTACTGCACACACAGGGCTGCGGCAGAGAAATCCCTATGTGTCTGCGCATAGCAAAATGCTTAGTGTATTTCTCGCAGCATGAAATACGCTGCACATGTACAGTGTGTGACCCTACCCAGGGCTATTAAATACATTAGGGTGAATGTCAGTCAAACGCACAGATTTTAGTATGACCGGCCACCCATCTAACATGTATGAGGGGAGTCTATTGGGGAAAGAAGCGTTGGACATGTTGAAATTCAAGGTCTGATCCTTTTATTCTGCTGCCGCCATCTGTCAGTAGTTTATCCCCCTTTCTATTTCACCAGTTTTCCCTTCTGCACACAGAAGAGGGGGTCCTGCTCTCCTATATCTTAGTAGCATGGAGGAACAGTACTGAGCAGTGTAAGCTGACAAGTTGCAACCCCAGGAAGAGAACTTTTACGCAGCAACATCTCTCCCTGTGTCGGAGCTGCTCCCCTCCTCTTCTTCATAGACTTATAGGGGAAGCTGTAACCTGATCCCTCAGTGAGATGGATTTTAACAGTAACATTTAAGTTAATTCATTAATAAAATCCAAAACATTAAAATGTTTAGGCTTCTAATCCTCTTGATCTTTCTCACATTTCATCTGCAGTTTGTACTGGTTTGGCCAAGTATAACCTCTTATAATGTGACAACCAAGGACACATTATTGTCTTAGGGAAGTTTTCCCAAACCAATGTACATCTAGCTGTTACAAAAGGACAACTTCCACCATGCCTGTTGTACTTCTGCAACAGCTGATGGCACAATGGCTGCGAAACACTGCCTTAGGGTATGTTCACATGTACTATATATGCCGTAGATTTTCTGCAGAATAATTTATCATTGACTTACCAGCAGAAAATCTGCAGCAAATATAGTACGTGTGAACATAGTTTTATACCGTCATATTATATAGCGTACTAACGTAGTCTGATACTAAATACCTATTATACTGCTGCAGACTTTATAGGTTTAAAGGGCTATATATAAAACTGCACTTGTGGCTCTGCTACTTCTGCCTGGGGATGACTGTAGATTGGCTTTGTTCTCATCCTCCTCTCTGCTGATCTACCTCGATCTCTCTTCACTAATGTACGCAGAACACAGCGACGGCTGCTCCAAGCTGAATGGGAAAGTATAAATATATGATAACGTGAGCACATTCTGTCAGGCTATGTAGTTATTAATAACACTGCAGCCACGCATTTCTGAGCGGTCCTAGTGCCGGCATGTTAGGTTATGCCACTGCCACACTGTCGGGCAAAGTCGGCACAGACACTGTGTGTGAACACAGCCTTATAGGATATGCTCAGATGGTGGATATGTAGCAAAATGCCCACTGGAAAATATCTGGTGGACTCCGCAGACTGCATGCACCAGCAGGCCGTCTCCATAGACGCCAATGCAGTTCCAAGCAGATTCTGCTGAAATAAATGACACGTCAATTCTTTTTACGTAAGGCTAAACCAACACGCCACGCCCCCTCCATTCATATCTATGGGAGGGGGCGAGACAGCTAGTACATAGCCATCACGCCTCCTACCATTGACATGAATGGAGGGGGTGTGGGGGGTGTATTCAGTGGCATAAGGCAGAGCTCGCTCTGTGCACCGGATGACTGGGGTGCCGCTGCAGAGATAGTCTGGGGCCGGAGCCCTGCAATCAGACATGTTATCCCCTATCCTTTGGATAGGGGATAACATGTCTAGCGATGGAGTACCCCTTTAAGGAGGGATTACATAACATATAAACTATTTTCCAACTGAAATATGTAAATATTATCCTGCGCGGTGCGACAAGTTCTTCCATTTTATAATATTTTTTTTGCAGACAAACCATCACTAAGCCAGGTTCCATCAATATTAGACCATCTCTACCATTTCCTATTCAGACTGAAATTAAGGGCACAATTGTGTCCACTAAATGTCCCTTTCTAAGTGATTAAAAGAAACAAGACCCTCCGGACTGTAAAAAAACAATACTTAAATAAAATGTCTCATGATCCCTGCACTCTCATGATACCTGTAAGGATTCTGAGAAGTAGGGCATTTAGGCGTCTTCACCAGCCACGTGATCAGTACTTGGATCTAGGGTGGCGATTCTCTTGATGTGGCTCTTAGCTGTTGCAAAACTACAACTCCCAGCATGCCTGAAGCTGTCAGAGCATGCTGGAAGTTGTGGTTTAACAACAGCTGGAGCCACGTGTGTGTGGGGGGGGGGGCTGGGTCAGTGAGCTAATGTGGCCGTTAGGACATGCAGAGAGTTGTAGTTTTGCAACAGCTGGATAGCCACCAATTTGAGATCACTAATTAAACCACGTGAGCAGAATTGGGCGAAAAAGGTCCAAAAACTTCTTTGCAGCTGAGTCCCATTCTTATCCACAGGATTTTGCTGCACCTTGCACATGGCGGAATTTCCAGTGTCCGCAAAGAGAAGAGACATGTCGAGACGGCGAATCTCCGGGTGGTTAGAGCGCACGGGGGGGAAATTTTCGCAACCATTCCACCGTTTCAGCCCATTGGAACATGTATGAAACCAAAAGGAGGGGTCTAAAGACATTTTACAAGTAATTCTTACATAATACGGAAATTTCAATACCTTCTTTACTTGATAGGTGCAATGACTGGGAGCGGATGAGGGGAAATGTGGTTCTTCGTTTGAGATTCATATCGTCGTAGGATGAAAAACACCTAAGGAGCAAGAAAAAATAAAAATAAATAAATAAACAAATAAGCCATAACACATTAAGTCGTCTATAGATAAATCACTGTCACTAAATATACAACCACATCACAGCATCCTCTACGTACAGCCATATACATATATATACACATATATATTATATATATATATATACACATATATATATATATATATATACACACATATACACACATATACACATATACACATACATATACGGTTGGGGGTTCAGACTGCTTCCTACGACCAAAATCGGGAGTACGTGAACACTGCGACACCTACTGTACTACACATCAAAAGGCCAAGGGTTACGCTGCTGAAGTGACGGGACCTGGAGGGAGGGCCCATGGGATTACAAGGGGAAATGCAGCCAAAATCTTCCAATAGGTCATAGGTAGAGATGAGCGAACTTACAGTAAATTCGATTCGTCACGAACTTCTCGGCTCGGCAGTTGATGGCTTTTCCTGCATAAATGAGTTCAGCTTTCCGGTGCTCCGTTGGGCTGGAAAAGGTGGATACAGTCCTAGGAGACTCTTTCCTAGGACTGTATCCACCTTTTCCAGCCCACCGGAGCACCGGAAAGCTGAACTAATTTATGCAGGAAAAGCCATCAACTGCCGAGCCGAGAAGTTCGTGACGAATCGAATTTACTGTAAGTTCGCTCATCTCTAGTCATAGGAAAAAGATTACACTTGTGAACCCTATAGGCGACAGCTCGGAGATTCCTGGTACTGTAAAGGCCCCGAACACGAGAGTAAAGTCGTCCGAACCTGCTATATTAGCAGGACTGGCCACCTACCCCATGCATCGTGTGTGTAGGGCAGTGTTTCCCAATCAGGGTGCCTCCAGGGCAGTGGTATGCAATCTGTGGACATCCAGCTGTTGCAAAACTACAACTCCCAGCATGCCTGGACAGCCGATGGCTGTCCGGGCATGCTGGGTAGTTGTAGTTTTGCAACAGCTGGAGGCACCCTGATTGGAAAACACTGGTGTAGGGACTCCACATTGAATGCATAGCAGTCTATGAGTCCATTTCTGTGGAAATTACGCACAATAATAAAAAAAAAATAAAAAAAAAAATCACTCATTCCAAAAGAAACTTCTAATCCAAACAAAATGTACAGTGTGTATACGGATTTACATTGATGTGTTGGTATACAAGATACACAAAAAATGTATTCTGTCCGCTTAAAAAAGGTTAAACAAAAAAAAAAAAAAAAAAAAAAATGTATTATTATTATTAATAATAATAAAAAAAATTCTATAATACTCTGGTATTGTGATCTCATTCCCCTGAGCTCTTTGTAGTTCATTCCATAGCTCCAAGGGGACGAATAGTAATTACAAATATTTGCAGAGAGATAATATTTATAGTTCAGAGATAATGATAGACAAATAGAGGGAGATTTATCAAAACCTGGAGAGGAAAAGTTGCCCGGTTGCCCATAGCAACCAATCAGATCGCTGCTTTCATTTTTAACAAGGCCTCTACAAAATGAAAGTAGTGATCTGATTGGTTGCTATGGGCAACTAAGCAACTGCTCCTTTGCACTGTTGTTGATCAATCTCCCCCCATATGCACGAAATGGTCACCAAACTCGTTTCTGCTGCCGAACGTTCAGCAGCTTCATCAGTGGTGATCCATCACTATAGTTTAAAGGGGTACTCCGGTGGAACACACAGTGCTCTCTGCTGACATCTCTGCGAACATGGCCTTAAAGGGTTATCCAGCCCTTAAAAATAAATGGGGGAGATTTATCAAAACCTGTCAAGAGGAAAAAGTTGACCAGTTGCCCATAGCAACCAATCAGATCGCTTCTTTCATTTTCCAAAGGCCTTTTCAAAATTTAAAGAAGAGATCTGATTGGTTGCTATGGGCGACTGGTCAACTTTTCCTCTGGACAGGTTTTGATAGATCTCCCCCTTTAGTCCCATCTCATAACCTTCTATCAATTTTAGATCGGCGGAGGTCTACCAGTGAAGTTGACCAGCAGATTGAAGGGGCCACGGTGCTCATGTGGGGGCCACAGCCTCTTCGATGTTTAGAAGTGCTCACATTTGCAATTGCCATACTATTACTAGTAGTACCCTTGCACCGCTACCTCAAGCAGCGCAGTAAGGACATGCTCCCACGACGGAATTTCCACATGGACATTCTGCTGTAGCAGAGTCCCATTGATTTCAAATGGGATTCTGCTGCACTGTGCACCCGGCAGATTTTCTGCATCCACAGTAAGATCAGACATGTCTATTCTTTCTGCAAATTCCGCAAGGGACCGCATTGCCGTCTATGAGATGGAGCGATTCCAAGCAGTCCTAGGCCTGTCGCTGGAATGTCCGCATGTGAACATAGCCTAACAGCAAGGATGAGCGCTACTAAACACACACTGAGCTGACAGGTAGTCAAATATTGATGTACTATTCCTGTATTTCCCAACCAGTGTTCCTCCAGCTGTGCAAAACTACAACTCCCAGCATGCCCGGACAGCCTTTGGCTGTCCGGGCATGCTGGGAGTTTTAGTTTTGCAACAGCTGGAGGCACCTTGGTTGGGCAACAGAGGCCATCAATTCTGTACATCTAGAAACTCCAAATTTCATTAAAAACCTTTTGATAACTTTACACTCACCTCTTGGGACTGGGGTAATTATTGCTTTTCGGGATATTTGACAAGTCGTCGTAGTCATCACTGAACTGAGACGGGTTTCTGCAGCGGATGCAAATAAATAACGCCAAACCGATGCACAAGATGAGCGCGATGACCAGGTAACTCTGCTGATCGGTCACCTGGAGGACAAGACAGAAGTAAAAAAATAATAATTAATAAATAAATAAATAAAACGCAGAAAGTTTTCAACTTTGAGTGTAAGGCTATATGGCGGAATGTAGGGATTGGGCGGTATGGCCAAATATGTGTATCGCAGTGTTTTTGTAACTTATGGCGGTTCCACTGTATATAACGGCTCTCTGACGTTCCATTCCCTGGGAAGAAAGTCCGGACCAACGGGGAAGGTGAGTTAAAGGAAAACTGTCAGATATTTTCTCCCGCACTATCCACAGGTACTGGTGGATAGTGCGGGAGATGCCGATTCCAACGAGCCCTACCTTACCCGGATCCGCCCGGCCGTTCTCCCGCAATTGTAGTTTTATTATGTGTTGAAATCTTCCTTTAACTGGCACGGGCGGGGCTTCCGTGCTTAACTGGCACCGACGTCAGCGTCGCTTATGAATATTCATCCCCCCTCCCTCCAGTTAGGAGCAGAAGAGAGGCAGAGCTGGAGGGAGGGGGGATGAATATTCATAAGCGGCGCTGACGTCGGTGCCAGTTAAGCACGGAAGCCCCGCCCGTGCCAGTTACAGGAAGATTTCAACACATAATAAAACTACAATTGCGGGAGAATGGCGGGGCGGATCCGGGTAAGGTAGGGCTCGTTTTAATCGGCGTCTCCCGCACTATCCACCGGTACCTGCGGATAGTGCGGGAGAAAATATCTGACAGTTTTCCTTTTGGGTGCGTTCCCACACGGCGTATACGCAGCGTATTTCACGCTGAGCTAAATTTACGGCAGCAGCGGGAAATACACAAATACACTGCGTATTCCTTGCTCACTATACACACACACACACCCACCCAAGGCTTTCCGGCGGCAGCCCTATGTGTGTATTGAGTTTTGGAGGCGGAGCCGTGTGACGGCGTGACTGAAGCGCGGCTCCGCCTCCAAAACTCACTGCACACACGTGTGTATAGTGAGCAAAGAATACGCAGCATATTTCCCGCTGCTGCCGTAAATTTTGCACAGCGTGAAATACGCTGCGTATACGCCGCGTGGGAACGCACCCTTAAAGATTATTTTGTTTACCTTTTGCTGCCCGGGCATAGGGATACAGTATAGAGCAATGGTTTGCAATCTGTGGACGTCCAGATGTTGCAAAACTACAACTCCCAGCATTTAAAAAAATTTAAAGAAAAAAAGAAAAAATCTAGACTTGTCTATTCTTCCTACCACGTTTGCTCAGAAAAGCATTGTCATCTATGAGATTCCACATTCCCGAGCCGTCCCAGTACCTGCCAGATTATTCAAATAGGCGGAATGTCCACCGTCTTTTTTTTTTTCCGTGCGCACATTAAGAGCATTTTATGCCCAAGTAAAAGTACAACTACATCTTTGTCGATTTTAAAACCACGGTCAACTCTGCAGCACGCAGTTAAAGTGTGCAGTATACGGAACTGCTGGCAGTCTCAAAGACTTGCATGGGACTGCTCACAAATCGGTGAATCACAGTATTTCAGAGTTGCTGTGAGTTTTAATAGTGTAACTTGCTATTGCAACAACTTTGTAGTTAAACTTTCGGCCAGTGTTTTCCAGCCAAAAGCTGTCCGGCACGCTAGGAGGCGTAGTTTTGCAACAGCTGGAGGCACAATGGTTAGAAACAAGGCTGTTAGCACTGTGTGGGCTCTAGACTGGACAATGCTAGTTACTTCCAAAACCAGCATTTCACCAGGTTCAAGAACAAACCACAAAAATTAAACAGTTTCTACAGTAAATTAAGGAAAACCCTATGTGAATGCACCTGATATAAAATCTGTCAGGCGGTGACCCGATTTCCTCCCTGAACCCTCCCATTGATCAGCTACTTACAGTAGGGGGGGGTATCACAGGTTGGGTGAAGCTTCTTGTTGGGACCAGCCCTTATATTTAGGGTGGGGGAGCTAAAGATAGATACAGGCAAATATTTCCTGACTTGCTGCTTTCCTCTGATATATCACATGTATGAGGACCCCATGGAGGCTCCTACTTACCTCCTGCCGTAGCTCAGTGACCGTAGAGGACAGGTTGGACACTAGCTGGGTCATATTGAGGAGCTGAGCCTGGAGCAGCTGAATGGATTCTGTCTGACGCTGATCCTATGAGGAGGAAGAAAAAGAAAACATTGTTTACCATCTGGTTAGGAGCATTCTGTATACAGAAGGAGGGCTTCAAATTGTAGTTTTGCAACAGCTGGAGGCACACTGTTTGGAAAACACTGCTGCACATGGTTAGAGGGAGAAGAGGATGCAGGAAAATTTCTTAACGAGCCTCAAAGTGAAAAAAGTGAAGAAAAAAAAAAAAAATTTAAATAACAATTAAATAAAATTTATTGTTGCCAGACCAAAAAAAAAAAAAAAAAGAGAGAGACACACAGATTTTAACTGGTGAGTCTGGACTGATTATAATAGTTTTTAGGGGCCCGGCCTTGGTGATCTTCCTATGCTGTGTATTACCTGCTCTTCAGCTATTCGGGACGTATTCTGCAGTTTTAGTATAGTCTTGTTGAAAGCTCTTTGCATTTCTTCCATTTGTTTTCGATACCTAAAAAAATAAAAAGTATATATATATATAATCTACAATATCTACAATATTAGGTCTAGTGGCCACAATGGAACCAGCAAGATTTCAAAATTATTTTAACCCCTTAGAGGACTTGCATTTTTGTTTTTTCCTCATCACCTTCTAAAAATCCTAACCCTTTCAATTTTGCAACTACAGACTCATATGAGGGCTTATTTTTTTTGCACCACCAATTGTACTTTATAATGACATCAATCGTTTCACCACAAAATGTAAGGCAAAACCATTAAAAAAATAATTCGTGGGGAAAAATTGTAAAAAAAAAAAAAAAAAAAAAAAGCCATTTTGTGACTTTTGGAGGCTTTGGATTCTATGCAGTGCAATTTTTGGTAAAAAGGACACCATATATTTATTCTGTAAGTCCTTATGGTTACAAGGATATCCAATTTATATTGGTTTTATTTTATCTTACTACTTAAAAAAATTTTTTATTTAACTACATGCACCAAAATTAGTATGTGTAAAATTGTCCATTTCTGACCCCTATAACTTATTTTTCCTTTATACAGGATGTATGATTTATTTTTTGCACCGTGATCTGAAGATTTTATCAATACCATTTTTGTTTTGATGGGACTTTGCTTTTTACACATTTTTTAGGGTATACGAAATATGCAATTTGGGACATTAGAACTTTTTTTTACGTGTACGCCATTGATAGTGCTGTTTAATTAACATTATATTTTTATAGTTCAGACATTTACGCAAGCGATGATACCACATATTTCTATTTACATTTTTTTTAACCACTTAAGGACGCAGGGCGTACCTGTACATCCTGAATCCCGCTAACTGGGTTTAAACCATTCTCATGAGCGGAGAACGGGTTAAACCCTGTGAGTCCTGGTTGCTATGGACAGTCAGGACCCGAAGCTAATTCCGGGCACCGCCGATCGGGCCAATCAAAGTGAAAGTAAAACTATAGCGGCAGCTTGCGATGTCTCGATCAGCTTACTGGACGACGGGAGGGTCCTCACCTGCCTCCTCGTCATCGTCGTCTGATCGGCGATCTACTGCTCCAGAGCAGCAGAGCACCGATAACACTGAGTTTCCTATTTTTTAAATAAAATAATGTAATAAAAAAAAAATTATATGTGGTACCGATGCGCACATAAATGTTCGAACTATTAAAATATAAGGTTAGCTAAACCGCACGGGGCGATGGCGTACCCACTTAAAAACTACAGACCATGGCACAAAAAATGAGCTCTCATACCACACAAAAAAAAGTTATAGGGGTCAGAATATGACAATTGTAAACATACAAATTTTGGTGCACGTAGCTATAATTTTTTTAAAGTAGTAAAATAAAAATCTACATCAATTGAGTATCCTTAAAGAGAAGGTCTCATTTTTACAGAAAAATGCACTGCATAGAAACGGAAGCCCTAAAAATTAGCAAAATGTTTTTTTTCCTTCATTTCAGCCCGCAAATATATTTTTTTTTGTTATGCCGCAGATTATGTTATAATATACCGTATATACTCGAGTATAAGCCGACCCGAGTATAAGCCGAGGCCCCTAATTTCAACCCAAAATCCCAGGAAAAGTTATTGACTCGAGTATAAGCCTAGGGTGAGAAATACATCATCCCCCCCCCCCTGTCATCATCCAGACCCGTCATTAACATCCTCATCATCATCACCACCTGTCATCATCCAGACCCTCATCATCATCACCTGTCATCTTCCCCTTGTCATCATCCCACACCCCCCCTTCATCATCCCCTTGTCATCATCCCCACCCCCCTTCATCATCCTCTTGTCATCATCCCACACACCCCCTTCATCATCCTCTTATCATCCGCCCTCAGTGGTCTTCAACCTGCGGACCTCCAGAGGTTTCAAAACTACAACTCCCAGCAAGCCCGGGCAGCCATCGGGTGTCCGGGCTTGCTGGGAGTTGTAATTTTGAAACCTCCGGAGGTCCGCAGGTTGAAGACCACTGCGGCCTTCAACATCATCCAGCCCCCTCTCACCCCCCTTTAGTTCTGTACAGTACTCACCTCCGCTCGGCGCTGGTCCGGTCCTGCAGGACTGTCCGTTGAGGAGGTGGTCCGGTGGGATAGTGGTTCCGGGCTGCTATCTTCACCGGGGGCGCCTCTTCTCCGCGCTTCGGGCCCAGAATAGAGGCGTTGCCTTGACAATGACGCAGAAGTACGTTGGCAATGAACGTACCTCTGCGTCGTTGTCAAGGCAACGTGACTATTCTGGGGCCGGGCCCGAAGCGCTTAGAAGAGGCCTCCCCGGTGAAGATAGCAGCCCGGAACCACTATCCCAGCCGATGGCTGCCCGGGCTTGCTGGGAGTTGTAGTTTTGAAACCTCTGGAGGTCCGCAGGTTGAAGACCACTGCGGGTGGAGAGTTCACTAGTGTATAAGCCGAGGGGGGTGTTTTCGTGCTGAAAAACTCTGCTTATACTCGAGTATATACGGTAAGTGATGTCATTACCAAGTACAATTGGTGACGCAAAAAACAAGCCCTTACATGGTGCAAAATTGGTGTAGGTGCAAAATTGAATGCGTTCTGATTTTTAGAAGGTGCGGAGGAAAAAACAAAAAAGTGTAAAGACGAAGATTGTTTGAGCCCTTAAAGGGGTAGTCCAGTGGTGAAAAACTTATCCTCTATCCTAAGGATAGGGGATAAGTTTCAGATCACGGGGTTTCGGCCGCTGGGGCCCCCCGCGATCTCCTGTACGGGGCTCCGGCTCGCTGGCCAGAAAGTGCCTGTTGACCAACGCACGAAGCGGCGGCTGACACGCCCGCTCGATACATCGCTATGGCAGAGCCGGAGATTGCCGAAGGCAGCGCTTCGGCTCTGCCATAGAGTTGTATTGAGGGGGCGTGTCAGCTGCCGCTTTGTGCGGTGGTCAACAGGCGCTATCTGGCCAGCGAGCCGGAGCCCCGTACAGATCGCTGGGGGCCCAAGCGGTCGAATTCCCCGCAATCTGAAACTTATCCCCTATCCTTAATATAGGGGATATGTTTTTCACCACTGGATCTCTCCTTTAAGGTGAAAATAAGCCGAGTCCTTAAGGGGTTAAATGGGAAAAAGGGGTGATTAAACCTTTTATTACTGAAGGGGTTAAATCACATTTGTTAACTATTTTTAATTACACTTTTTCTTTTAGTCCCTAAAGGGGACTATAACATGCAATACCTTGATTGCAGACACTGATCAATGCTATGCCATAGCATAGCATTGATCAGTGTCATCGGTGCTCTGCTGCTCCAGCCTGGATCTCAAGCATGGAGCAGCAGAGCGCCGATCGGACGGCGGGAAGCAAGATAAGGCATCGCCCTCTGTCCTCTCAGCTGTTCGGGATGCCGCGATTTAACCGCTGCGTTCCCGTACAGCCCACTGAGCTAACCGGCAACAGTTTTTTCCCCGTTTTAGACGCTGCGATCAACTTTGATCGCGGCATCCAAAGAGTTAATGCAGGACATCAGCCCGATCGAGCCGCAAGTCCTGGTTGCTGATAGCAACTGGGACCTGCCAGAATATATACATACTGCGTCTTTAAGGGGTTAAAATCTAAATAGTAAAATGGACAGCTGGTAATAAAAACAAGCGAAAGTGGAAAATCCACAAGCAGATAATGTTGCTACTAGGGATCGACCGATATCGATTTTGTAGGGCAGATACCGATACTCTGTGGAGGTTAGGGCCGATAACTTATACCGATATTCCGGTATAAGTTATCGGCTATTTATCCCCACCCCCCCTGGCGACACCGCTGCAGATCATTGACTTAATGCGGGCGCTTTAAATCAATGAACTGCAGCGGCTTTTGGGGTGCCAGGGACAGCCGCCACCCGCTTCTCTCCCCCTGCCTTTCCTCAGTCCTATCACCGCCACCACCCCCACCACACCGCACCGCCCAGAGACCGCCGCCGCTACCCCATTGCCTCCCCCATCCCCGGTTTTATAATTACCTGTTCCCGGAGTCCACGATACTTCTGGCTCAGGCGGCGTCCTCCTGAGCTGTCACTGTGCGCACTGATGGTGACATCGCGTTGAGGACGTCACTCGTCATTGCGCAGCGCACAGCAGAACACAGGACGCTGCAGGAGCCAGAAGTAGCGCGGACCCCGGGAACAGGTAATTATAAAACCAGGGATGGGGGAGGCAATGGGGCAATGGCGGCTGCGGTCTCTGGTTGGGGCGGTGCAGTGGTGCGGGGCATTATCGGATTATCGGCAAGGTAATTGTCAATACCGATAACGTCCAAAATCGTGAGTATCGGCCGATAATATTGGCCAAACCCATAATCGGTCGATCCCTAGTTGCTACCCATTAAAGTCAATGGGTAGAAACATAGGGGGAGATTTATCAAAACCTGTGCAGAAGAAAAGTTGCCCAGTTGTCCATAGCAACCAATCAGATCGCTTCTTTCATTTTTCACAGACCTTCATGAAAATGAAAGAAGCGATCTGATTGGTTGCTATGGGCAACTGGGGCCCAAGTTTTCCTCTGCACAGGTTTTGATAAATCTCCCCCATAATCAGTTTACAGATTTTCCACTGTGGAAATTTCAGCTGCAAGCAACCTGAAGTGGATTCGTTTTTTATGATCGTACCCTTAAAGAGAACCGGTCATAATCTTGTTACATTTTATAATCCTCCCAGGTCACTGCCCCCATCATGATAAACCACCCCCTGCCTTAATTTTTATAATTTTTTTTTTAGTTTTCTACCTTGATATTGTTCTGTATTTTCTGCTCAGTCTCTGTCAGATTCACAGACTGGGAAGGGGCGTTCCCCAGCAGGTGTGACATCATCTGAAGCCATACAGGTGAGAACTTCCTCCCTCACTCTGCTACACACAGCCCAGAGCAGTTCAGTGTGAGATGAGCTATAATTGGCTAATGCATGACACCCGGGAAACGTTCCAATCTTTTCTGTATTGGACTCTGCAGTTTTGATGGCTCAAACCTGCCCTAGCAGAATGATCGACATTTATATAAGTCAGGTGTTTCCAACCAGGGAACCTCGGGCTTTTGCAAAACTACAACTCCCAGCATGCCCGGACAGCCATTGGCTGTCCGGGCATGCTGAGAGTTGTAGTTTTGCAACAGCTGGAGTCACATTGGTTGGGAAACACTGGCCTATCCAATGGCCCAAATACTTTTACTTACCTCTGACTGAGCTCTTCCAAATAGCGACTGCTCAAAGACATATTAACCTCAAGAGCTTTAATCCGATTATTGAGGCGCATGAAGACCGACTCCTTCTGGTTGGAGCCGTGAACTTGATTCCCGTTGGTATAACCCAGGTCAGTAGCATTTTGTAGTTCAGCGTAGAAATCAGTAGTACTTCTTTGCAAGCTGGCGCTGATCGACACGTCATCGGTGAGGTGCTCTTCCTCCCTTTTCTCCGCTGACGGCGGGCTATCGGCAACTTGCGTCGTTACCGGCTTTACCGCTTCCTTAGCCTCCACCTCTGTCACCACAGTAGACGTGATAGTTTCTTGGATCTGCGTAGTCTCCGTAGCTTTAATGACTTTGTTATAGTCCTCCGATTCCTCCTTGGTGCTCTCCACCGAGCCTGTGACGGGACTGTCCTCAACGGTTAATGTTTGTTTCTCGGCGTAAATCGGGACATCGCTCGTTTTGAGCTCCTTGGTTTGTTCCTGTACAGGTTCTGAAGAACTTAAAGCCGGGGTTGGGGTCGTCACCATCTTGTTGGCCTCATTTGAGGGTGACGAGCTTTCCTCGGCTACCGCAGATTGAGAGATGGTCTGGGTTTGACTGGGCTCCAAATGGATGGATTCTACCATCTTATGTGCAGAACTGGCTGGTGAATTATCTGCAGGATTTACTAAAATGAAATCTGTGGTGGCCTTTTCTACCATCCTGCTCTCCGATGGTTCAGCCGAGGGCTCCACAGTAGCCGAAGCTGCTATAGTCTGTTGAGTAGATTGGGAGGTGTCCTCTTCCTCCTCCTTCCGCTTGTACTCTACTGTTTTACTACGCTGTCTATGAATAGCTACAATGGCTGAACACCACTTATAGATATACTCTGAGAAGCTGGAGATGCAGCAGATGGTGGCCAATTCCCCGCAGTAAAGCTGGGTCTCAAACTCGAACCATGACACCTTCTCTTCCTCCTGCTCATCGCTGCCCAGGAGAGTCACTGTAGATTGGCTGGGAGCTTCTTCCTCTTCCTCTTGGACAAGCTGAACAATGGGTCTTTCTATGGGAGCTTCCGATTCTGGGACAGATGCAGAAGCTGTAGGAGGAGTCACAGTCTCTTCCTCCAACCTGCAAAGAAATAGAAGCACAAGCAAACATTACACTCCGAAAAACAAAAACTTAAGACTTAACATTTCACTGTAACAACGAAGATTGATACTCAATGCTTTAGTATTATATGACATAAGACATCATTTACATTAAAAGGGGTTTTCCCCATCAGATTAAAGGAGTAGTCCAGTGGTGACCCAGTGGTGAACAACTTATCCCCTATCCTAAGGATAGGGGATAAGTTTAAGATCGCTGGGGGTCCGACCGCTGGGGCCCCCTGCGATCTCTCTGTACGGAGCCCCGACAGCCGGCGGGAAGGGGGCGTGTCGACCTCCGCACGAGGCGGCGGCCGACACGTCCCCTCAATACAACTCTATGGCAGAGCCGAAGCGCTGCCTTCGGCAATATCCGGCTCTGCCATAGAGATTTATTGAGGGGGCGTGTCGCCCGCCGCTTCGTGCGGGGGTCGACACCCGCTATCTGGCCGGAGAGCCAACGGCTGTCCGGGCATGCTGGGAGTTGTAGTTCTGCAACATCTGGAGGTCTGCAGATTGAAGACCACTGCATAGGAGGTAATACTCACGTGTCCCCGCCGCTCCGGACCCGTAACCGCTGCCCTGGATGTCGCTCCATCGCTGTCGCCGTGTCCCCGTCGCTCCGGAACGTCTCTGCTGCCGGCCGGGTATCCTTGCTCTCAGTCGCCGCCATCACGTTGTTACGCACGTACGCGACGACGAGGAAGAAGAGCACCGGCCATACAGGGGCTCCCTGAACGGAGAAGACACCGAGGAGGCAGGTAAGATCCCTCCTGGTGTCCTGTAAGCACTAACCCGGCTATTCAGTCGGGATGTTGGCGGTGAAATCGCGACAGTCCGGAACAGCCCGACTGAACAGCCGGGTTAGTGTCCCTTTCCCTTCAGACGCGGCGGTCAGCTTTGATCGCCGCGTCTGAAGGGTTATTACAGGGAATCACTGCGATCGGTGATGTCCTGTATTAGCCGCGGGTCCCGGCCGTTGATGGCCGCAGGGACCGCCGCGATAGGGGTGTATTCGCCGTATAAGACGCACCGACTTCCCCCCCCCCCAGTTTTGGGGAAGAAAAAGTACGTCTTATACAGCGAAAAATACGGTATATGGTTTTTTAAATAGTAAAAACATTAGAGAAGAAAAAATAAATTTAAGAGAAAGGTATTTTGAATTTTTCTGGGGTGTGGAGGACACTTACGTTGCTGTAGGAGTTGGCAATTGCTCGGGTATCTTTTCCGTGCTTGCAGCTTGAGATTCTGTAGTAACATTTTGCGGTTTACTCCTATTTAAAACTATAAAATATGCATAAAAATAAGTCAGTCAATGGTTGTTTGCAATGAAATTACATTAAAATGAGAAAACCACTGGAAAGGATAGTATTTTATAATATCCAAAAATACAGGCCAGACAGTGGGTACACCCACTAACACCCTGATAGGAGCCCTAAAACTTGTATTAACACTTGTGTCTAGCCCTATAGGGACCCTACAACTTTGTGTTAATGTGTCTTGGGCTCAAATGAACAGAAAAAATTAATAAAAAATATATATATGTGGAGGGGCAAACTAGAAAGCAACAGTGCCCCCTACAGAGCATGTCTGTATTTAAAAACCCAATCTGAGTTAATGGGGGGGGGGGGGGAAATATTTGGGGCCCCCATCATTTAGGTAAAGTTAAGAGCGGCTATAAGGGCATCTCACTCTGGAGGACACAGCATGTCTATGCATTACAGCAAGGCCTTGTTCACATGGTGGAATTTCCAGGCAGAATGGGGTAAAAATAAAAAAATAAAAAAAAAGAGGTCTGCTCAAAAATTCTGTTGCAGCAAAGTCCAATAGTTTTCAGTGGGATTCTGCTGCACTGTGACAGGTCAATTCTTTCGGCAGAATCCACAGAAATGTTTTGTTTATGTTTATGGAGACTGTGCATTTCCGAGCGGTCCTAGTGGCGACTTTGCCAACCAGTGTGCCTCCAGCTGTTGCAAATCAGCTGTCCAGGCATGCTGGGAGTTGTAGTTTTGCAACAGCTGGTGGTATGTGGAAGTGTGAACAGGGTGAGTGATAGAAAGACCCACATGGATCAGATATTTATAGAACATCCTTTGAATAACCATAAAATAGCCATATTTAATACCCCTTTTAAACATTCTATAATAATAGGAGTAACTAAATATTTAAGGAGATGATTTTTCCAAAATCAGCACCACTCTTGTTCTCAGTTTGAACATATTTATTTCAATGAACATGAGCTGCAATACCACACACAACCTGAGGATAAGAGTGGTGCTGTTTTTTCTGAGAGAAAAAAAAAAAAAAAAAAAAGCAGCAATTTTTTTTCCCCTAATCCTGCATTAACCCTTCAACAGAACTCAATCAAGCAACAACCACAGCAGTGGTTATAGGGTTTGGTTTGCTTAGCAGATCATATGTACATATAATGCGTACGGTATATTGTGCGATCGGCCACAGAGCTGCGGTGCAGGGCACATGCTTTCAGAAGCCCCGTTAGTTTTCTATACTATTTCTACTTTCTATTTGCTGTGCTCAAGTTGTGGAATAAAAATATAAGGCTTTAGTCATACATGCAGTTTTTTTGTGCAGTTTTGAGTTTGGATTTGAAAAAAAATATATAAATAAATAAATAAATCTACAATGGAAGCACTTTCTTTTCCATAACAAACCAATAGTAACTACAGCAAAGAACAAAAAAACTGCAGTAACAAAAAGACTGCAGCAAAAGAATAAAATAAATTAAAAAAAAACACAAAGAAAACCAAGCAAACCAAAAGAAACTGCAGCAGAGAAAAAAACTGTAGCAAATAATATAAAGAGAATCTGCGTCAAAGAAAAGAAAAAACTGCAGCAAATAAACTGCAAATAAATTAAAAAGAACCTGAAGCAAAGAAAAAAATAGAACCTGCAGCAAATCTAAACTGCAGAAACTGCTAAATAAAAAGAACCTGAAGCAAAGAAAATAAAGTATGAAAGAAACTGCCGCAAAGATAGTAAAAAGAAAATAAAACAACTGCCGCAAATAAATAAAAAACTGCAAAGAAAATAAAACGAACCCACAGCAAAGAGAAATAAAAAGAATCTGCAGCCAAGAAAAAAAAAAAAAAAACTGCAGCAAAGAAAACAAAACTGCGGAAAAGAATTGCAGGATTTTTTTTTTGTTTGTCTCAGTTGTATTTTTTGCTGCAAACAAAAAAAAAAAATCATGCAATTTTTTTCCGCAGTTTTGTTTTATTTTCTTTGCTGCAGTTTTTTAGTTTTCTCTATGCTGCAGTTTCTGCAGCAAAGAGAAAATTAAAAAACTGCAAAAAAATAAAAACTAAAAAAAAAAAAAAGCAGCTGCAATTTTTTTTTTTGTTGCACCTCAAACTGCATGTGTTTCCAGCCACAGAGGTAGTAACTAGAGATGAGCGAACTTACAGCAAATTCGATTCGTCACGAACTTCTCGGCTCGGCAGTTGATGACTTTTCCTGCATAAATTAGTTCAGCTTTCAGGTGCTCCGGTGGGCTGGAAAAGGTGGATACAGTCCTAGGAAAGAGTCTTCTAGGACTGTATCCACCTTTTCCAGCCCACGGGAGCACCGGAAAGCTGAACTAATTTATGCAGGAAAAGGCATCAACTGCCGAGCCGAGAAGTTCGTGACGAATCGAATTTACTGTAAGTTCGCTCATCTCTAGTGGTAACTCTCTGATAACGTTGCCTTGTCTATTGCCTGTAGCATAGAGCAGTAATAAAATGTAATCTTTAATTCCCTTCATATTAGGATTACGGTAATGCTGTAATATGAAGATAAAGCCGCTACCTTTCCCTTCCGTGATCTCCTCCTCAGTATTCGCCCCCAGCATGTTAGCTGCAAGATTATTCACCATGCTAAGAATGGCATCTGAAGAGAACGCAGGGACAACAACAAGCAAAACACGTCAGTGCGGTCTGTACGGAAAAGATGCTGCGCAACACTGTAACAAAACACACGCTGTATAGGCCCGGAGCTCGGCTATAGATAAGCAATGCTTTACTTCTATAAATCCTACGCTTATATCAGGTTTCCCAACCAGGGTGCTTCCAGCTGCTGCAAAACTACAACTCCCAGCATGCCCGGACAGCCAACGGCTGTCCGGGCATGCTGGGGGTTGTAGTTTTGCAACAGCTGGAGGCACGCAGTTATAGATATAGGTTCAAACTAGAGATGAGCGTACTTACAGTAAATTCGATTCGTCGCGAACTTCTCGGCTCGGCAGTCGATGACTTATCCTGCATAAATTAGTTCAGCTTTCAGGTGCTCCGGTGGGCTGGAAAAGGTGGATACAGTCCTAGGAGACTCTTTCCTAGGACTGCATCCACCTTTTCCAGCCCACCCGAGCGCCTGAAGGCTGAACTAATTTACGCAGGATAAGTCATCAACTGCCGAGCCGAGAAGTTCGTGACGAATCGAATTTACTGTAAGTTCGCTCATCCCTAGTTCAAACTTGTCTCTGGGTTCTGTAATCCATAAATAAAAAATTTTCATATCAACTGGCTCCAGAAAGTTAAACAGATTTGTAAATTACGCCTATAAAAAAAAAAAAAAAATCTTAATCCTACCAGTACTTATCAGCTGCTGAAGTTGAGCTCTTTTCTGTCCGACCACAGTGCTCTCTGCTGACACCCGTGTCTCCGGAACTGTCCAGAGTAGGAGCAAATCCCTACAGCAAACCTCTCCTGCTCCGGACAGTTCCTTAGACAGAGGTGTCAGCAGAGAGCACTGTGGTCAGACAGAAAACAACAACAACTACTACTAAACTTCAGCAGCTGATAAGTACTGGAAGGATTATGATTTTTCAATAGAAGTAATTTGGAGCCAGTTGATATGGAAAAAAATATATATATTTTTTTCATGGAATACCCCTTTAAACCACAAACACCAGTGGATACTGAGAGATCCCATGTACTTTAATGGGTTCCGCCGGGATCCATTTATTTTGCAGGATACAATGAAATCTGGAACGGAGCTCCGACACAAGTGTGATGTTAGCCTAGAACAGGCAAACCCTCTTTAGATTATTGTACAAAATTAGGGTTGAGTTGCAATTCCAGAGGCAGCCTACAGACTATGGTGGCGCCGTTTCTCTTATCCCTAGGGCTATTTGCGGTTGATAGATGAAATCCTAGAGATGTCCCTGGCGCAATGATCGCGTATCAGACGATGCAGCAGCTAAAAGAGCACAGCAACAATGAAAGAGCCTCAAATACACAAATCAGCAGCCATTGTCACTGTTCACACACATAAAGCTGGATTCACACTGCGTCAGGTCCTGGAGTATGTATTAAAGGGGTACTCCGGTGCTTAGACATCGTATCCCCTATCCAAAGGATAGGGGATAAGATGCCTGATGGTGGGAGTCCTGCTGCTGGGGACCCCCGTGATCTTGCACGCAGCGCCCCGTTTATAATCAGTCTCCTGAGCATGTTCACCACGCTCTGCCCCTCAATGCAAGCCTGTGGGAGGGGGCGTGACAGCTATCATGCCCCCTCCCATAGGCTTGCATTGAGGGGGCGGAAGATGATGTCACACAGGGGAGGAGGCGTGGCGTCACACGTTGTCGGCCCTGTGGTCGCCGGTAATCAGACCCGGAGCGAACGCGCTCCGGGGAATGATTATAAACGGGGTGCTGTGTGCAAGATCACGGGGGTCCCCAGCGGCTTTGGATAGGGGATAAGATGTCTAAGCACCAGAGAACCCCTTTAAAAGGGGTTATAAAGGAACAGAAAAACAGAGGTAATTTCTTTCAAAAACAGCTCTCTGTGTGTCTCCAGGTTGGGTGTGGTTTTACAACTTGACTCCATTCACTTCAATGGAACTGAGCTGCAGAACCGCACCAAACCTGGAAACAGACTGGGAGCTGTCTTTGAAAGAAAGTAGTCTCTCTCCATCTGACCGAGGGATGCTGTTTACTTCTATGTCTGAATACATGCTTGAATATTTCGTGAAGATTTGAACAAACATGTGAAGAATTAGAAATCCTAATATCATTATGGACATTCTGCTTCATTACACCAGTCTGCAGTATGAACGCTACGATCTATTGAGCAGACTGATGTGTGAATAGGGTCCGTAGAGCCCATTTGTCCGGAATCACACACTAAGTGCAGTGGAGGTAATTATGATGTTCTAAGTTTGAAAGAAAGTAGCTCTGTGTTTGTATTCCTGGATAACCCCTTTAAAAAAAATAAATAAATAAATAAAAAAATAAAAAAACGACCACAGATTTATGCTGCCCTAAAGGGGTACTCCGCTGCTCAGCGTTTGGAACAAACTGTTCTGAACGCTGGAGGCGGGAGCTCTTGATGTCATAGACCCACCCCTCATAACATCACGTCACGCCCCGCCCCCTCAATGCAAGTCTATGGGAGGGGGCGTGACAGCTATGACGTCACAGACTCGCGGCGCCAGCGATCGGAACAGTTTGTTCCAAACGCTGAGCCGCGGAGTACCCCTTTAAAGGGGTACTCTGGTGGAAAACTTTTTTTTTCTAAATCAACTGGTGCCAGAAAGTTAAACAGATTTGTAAATCACTTCTATTAAAAAATCTTCATTATTCCAGTACTTTTTAGGGGCTGTATACTAAAGAGAAATCCAAAAAAGAAATGCATTTCCTCCGATGTCATGACCACAGTGCTCTCTGCTGACCTCTGCTGTCCAGAGCAGTATATGTTTGCTATGGGGATTTTTTCCTGCTCTAGACAGTTCCTAAAATGTCAGAGATGTCAGCAGAGAGCACTGTGGTCAGGACATCAGAGGAAATGCATTTCTTTTTTGGATTTCTCTTTAGTATACAGCCCCTAAAAAGTACTGGAAGGATAAAAAATTTTTAATAGAAGTGATTTACAAATCTGTTTAACTTTCTGGCACCAGTTGATTTAAAAAAAAATAAATAAAGGTTTCCACGGGAGTACCCCTTTAACCCCTTAAGGAACAGATCAATTTTATTTTTGCATTTTAGTTTTTTCCTCCTCACATTCTAAAAATCATAACTCTTATATTTCCATCCACAGACCCATATGAGGGCTTGTTTTTTGTGTCACCAATTGTACTTTTTAATTTAATCACTTATTTTACCATAAAACGTACGGCGCAACCAAACAAATATTATTTATGTGGGAAAATTGAAAAGAAAACCGCAATTTAGCACATTTTGGAAGGTTTTGTTTTCACTCTGTACACTTTCTGGTAATAATGACATGTTTTCTTTATTCTGTGGGTCAATACGATTAAAATGATACCCAAGTTATATGCTTTTCTATAATTGTACCACTTAAAAAAAAATCTCAAACCATTTTAACAACATTAGTGTTAGAAATTGCCCTATTTTGACCACCTATAACTCTCATTTTTCCGTATATGGGGCGATATGAGGGCTCATTTTTTGCGCCATGATCTGTAGTTTTTACTAGTATCACTTTTGCTTAGGATTTACTTTTTATTAATTTTTTTTGGAATAAAATGTGACAAAAAAGCAGCAATTTTGAACTGTTTTTTACGTTTACTCCGTTCACCGTATGATTAACAATATATTTTAATAGTTCAGACTTTTACGCACGCGGCGATACCAAATATGTGTATTAATTTTTTTATACGCTTTTTTGGGGGTAAAATGGGAAAAACGGACGTTTAACTTTTTTATTGGGGGAGGGGATTTTTCAAATTTTTTTTACTTTTTTTATTTTATTTTATTTATTTATTAAATTTTTTTTTTTTTTTTTTTTTTTTACACTTTTTATGTCCCCATAGGGGACTATCTATAGCAATCGTTTGATTGCTAATACTGTTCAGTGCTATGTATAGGACACAGCACTGACCAGTGTTATCGGTGATCTTCTGCTCTGGTCTGCTCGATCTCAGATCAGAGCAGAAGACCCCGGGAGACGGCCGGAGCCAGGTGAGGGGACCTCCGGCCGCCATGCTGGATGATCGGATCCCCGCGGCAGCGCTGCGGGTGATCCGATCATCCGTGCAAAGTACCGCACAGCTGCAGATGCCGTGATCTGTATTGATCATGGCATCGGAGGGGTTAATGGCGGACATCCGCGCGATTGCGGATGTCCGCCATTACCGGTGGGTCCCTGACTGCTGATAGCAGCCGGGACCTGCCGGACATGACGCGAGCACCGCTCCGGTGCTCGCGATCATGTCGGCGCGTAAATGTACGTCATGGTGGGCTAAGTACCACGTCCCCATGAGGTACATTTACGTCCATTGTCGTTAAGGGGTTAATAGTCCCCATAGGAGACTATCTATAGCAATCGTTTGACTGCTAATACTGTTCAGTGCTATGGATAGGACATAGCACTGATCAGTATTATCGGTCCTCCTCTGCTCTGGTCTGCTCGATCTCAGACCAGAGCAGAAGACCCCGGGAGACGGCCAGAGCAAGGTGAGGGGACCTCCGGCCGCCATTACAGATGATCGGATCACCGCGGCAGCGCTGCGGGCACTCCGATCATCTATTTAAAGTACCGAACTGCCGTGATCTGTATTGATCACAGCATCTGAGGGGTTAATGGCGGACATCCGCACGATCGTGGATGTCTGCCATTACCAGCGGGTCCCTGGCTGCTGATAGCAGCCGGGACCTGCCGCACATGATCCGGTCCGGTGCCTGCAGTCATGCCGGCGCGTAAATGTACGTCATTGTACGTCATGGTGAAGTGGTACTTAACGCACATTTACGTCCATTGTCGTTAAGGGTAGGGTCACATGGAACGGATCCGCAACGTATTTTATGCTGCAGACCCGCCGATGACGGCCCCTATAGTGTGTGCCTCCTGCTGTGCCTGCTTGTACGAGCAGACACACAGCGATTTGTGAGTCTGTGTACTCGCAGACATCGTGGTCGCTCCCCCTGCTCCGAGCTAGGCTGAGAGCAGCCGCGATGTGTGCGTGTACACTGCGCATACGCGCGGCGACTTGTAGAACACTGTCTGCTCGTAGTGGCGGATTGCCGCTACGAGCAGGTACAACTAGATGCACACTGTAGAGTCCGTCATCTTCTGATCCGCAGCATAAACACACTGCAGAGAACTCAGAAGACTGCCATATTTCTGGTCACCAACAGCACTCTGTCTGTGACCAATACTGACAGAACAATACCAAGTGTATGCTCGGGACAGAGCAGACGCTCATGAATATGGCAGACTACTGAGCACTCCGTACTCTGCAGTGTGTAACAGTGAATATAAGACCTCTACAACAGCTACAAAAAAAAATCAAAAACAAGTAACAGTGATTTACTAAAGGGACCCGGTCATAAGGATAGGGCAACAAATCTGGCGACTCCCTCTCAGCCATCTTTGTCCCGCTGACCCATAGACTTATAATAGAGCAGAATGACAGAACACTGATAGCTGTGGAGCAAAGATCGCTGCCGCTCTTATCCTTGCTCCTTCTCCTGATTGGTGGTGGGGGGGGGGTCTCAGAACTGAGACACTGACAAAGCTTTTGATGCGTCCCTAGGCCATGTCAAAAGTTTTTTTCAAGTGACAGTGACTCTTTACACATGGGACCCTAGGTGGAACAGAGAAGCAGCATTAGTCATGGTTCGTGCAGCCAAACCCGTATCGGCCGTTGATTGCTTTAGTCTGCATAAATTAGCGCCGCCTTCAAAGTGCTGCGGTTACCTGGAAAAGTCCAGATACACTTCTAGGAGTGTATCCATCTTTTTCAGGAACCTTGAGCCCAATAAAAGCAGAACTAATTTATGCAGACTTAGGGTGGGGCCACACGGTGCGCATCCACTGCGTATTTCATGCTGCGGATGCGCTGACGGCAGTCAGAAGAGCAAGCTCCCTGCTGTGGCCGTGTAGCTGTGTGTCCGCTTGTAGACGCTGCTACGAGGGAACACACAGAGCTACCAAGCTGCGGCAGGGAGCTCGCTCTTCTGACTGTTGTTGGCACATCCGCAGCGTGAAATACGCTGCAGATGCGCTCTGTGTGACCTTACCGGTTCTGCTGGATATATACTCAACACTGGTGATACGTATAAATGTTCATGCCAGGGAATCCCTCTGACATAAAGGACCAGAAAATACCGGTCTAGCGAATCAGAGCAGAGGAAAACGGAAGCAATGGCCCATAGCAACCAAATCACATGACCCCTATAATTTCCCAAAGGGCTGGATTGTGATTGGTTGTAAGAAAACTGTGGCCTTCCGGATGTTACAGAAATCTGATCTGGGTTCTGATTGGTTGTTATAGACCAGTCATTTCCAAACTGTGGCCCTTCGGATGTTGCACAACTACAACTCCCAGCATGCCCGGACAGCCGTTGGCTGTCCGGGCATGCTGGGATTTGTAGTTCTGCAACATCCGGAGGGCCACAGTTTGGAGGAGACCACTGTTCTAGACCATTCCTCCCATTTCCTGCACTAATCTCGAGAAATCTCTCCCATAGTCAGTAGGTAAACTTTATATTCATCAGAAGCGCTGCCCGAACAATAGAAAAGTCACAAGATCAAACAGTTCGGAGACTAGAGAACAATCGCTCATTGTTGCCGAGTCCCCGGGCATCTGCTTTATTTAATTAGGAGGAATGTCAGGAGGGTCAGGGAGAGAACGCCAAATATCTAATAAGGGAGTAAAGACTACAAATCCCAAATGTCAGGGCAGGATACCAGGGGGAATCGTATAATAAAATAATAAAACCTAATCCTCCCTGCGTTCTACTACAGTAATAAAATCCTGGGATTGTTTCCTCGTGCGGGTGAACGTTCCGCCACTCACTTGTAGCAGAGCCGAGCAGGTTCTTCGATGATTTGTCGTCTCTCGTGTTGTAATCCATCGGATAATCTGTAAAACAAAAGAAAATTACATAAAGATTTTAAGTGGTTATAGAAAGTCCTGTAATAATGGGAAAGTAGACGACTCATTCTCACTATTGTGTGCGAGCCCAAGAGCCCCCGACCCCCAAGAGCCCCAGACCCCCAAGAGCCCCCGACCCCCAAGAGCCTCCCCAAAAAAAACGTAACTTGAAAAAAAATATATTAGATTATGATTATATTTATATAATTTATATTTATTTACACAGACAGACCGACCGCCACACAGACCGACCGCCACACAGACCGACCGCCACACAGACCGACCGCCACACAGACCGACCGCCACACAGACCGACCGCCACACAGACCGACCGAGAGACCGCCACACAGAGCGACCGAGAGACCGCCACACAGAGCGACCGAGAGACCGCCACACAGAGCGACCGAGAGACCGCCACACAGAGCGACCGAGAGACCGCCACACAGAGCGACCGCCACACAGAGCGACCGCCACACAGAGCGACCGCCACACAGAGCGACCGCCACACAGAGCGACCGCCACACAGAGCGACCGCCACACAGAGCGACCGCCACACAGAGCGACCGCCACACAGAGCGACCGCCACACAGAGCGACCGCCACACAGAGCGACCGCCACACAGAGCGACCGCCACACAGAGCGACCGCCACACAGAGCGACCGCCACACAGAGCGACCGCCACACAGAGCGACCGCCACACAGAGCGACCGCCACACAGACCGACCGCCACACAGACCGACCGCCACACAGACCGACCGCCACACAGACCGACCGCCACACAGACCGACCGCCACACAGACCGACCGCCACACAGACCGACCGCCACACAGACCGACCGCCACACAGACCGACCGCCACACAGACCGACCGCCACACAGACCGACCGCCACACAGACCGACCGCCACACAGACCGACCGCCACACAGACCGACAGAGACACAGACCGACAGAGACCGCCACACAGACCGACAGAGACCGCCACACAGACCGACAGAGACCGCCACACAGACCGACAGAGACCGCCACACAGACCGACAGAGACCGCCACACAGACCGACAGAGACCGCCACACAGACCGACCGCCACACAGACCGACCGCCACACAGACCGACCGCCACACAGACCGACCGCCACACAGACCGACCGCCACACAGACCGACCGCCACACAGACCGACCGCCACACAGACCGACAGAGAGACCGCCACACAGACCGACAGAGAGACCGCCACACAGACCGACAGAGAGACCGCCACACAGACCGACAGAGAGACCGCCACACAGACCGACAGAGAGACCGCCACACAGACCGACAGAGAGACGTATATGGAGATATATACAGATAGATCTATCTATATGTAGATAGCTGCCTTCTTGCAGACACATCACCACACTTTTATTGATGGGAAGGGAGTTGAACTGTAGTACCACACACATCCTGAGGGAAAGAGTGGCATTGTTTCTTGAAGAAAGCAGCTATGTTTTTCTAATCCCAGATAACCCTTTTTTTTTTTAAAAGGGGGACTACCATCTCGTAAATTCAGTGTCATGTCATCCCTCCTGCTGATTGCATTAACATATTGTCATCAATAACGTGTATGCCATCTTGTGAGTAATAAAATCATTTTCCTATTATAGTTGTTTTTTCAGGGAATTCCCCTACCGTCATCTTCATCATAAATATCCGGGCGTTCTGAGTGATACTGAGA